>NC_036639.1:6664716-6757966 GCF_002806865.2 Cucurbita pepo subsp. pepo | reverse complement strand
AAAGTTGCAAGGAGAACTCTGGCTAAAAGGATTTTGTATTGATGACTTCAGGTATGTACAACAAGAGAGAGTACAGAGAATAGAAAAGTACATTTTGAAAGCTCTACCGGACCAGATATATATATGGTATAGTTTACTATATATAGCTTTACCAGATTTAGCCATCTACTATATATAGCTTTACCGGATATAGCTTTACCAAATATAGCTTTACCGGATATAACCGTTGACCAAGCTATAAATAAGTATCAGGCTCCATAACCTAACAGTACTGTAACGACAAACCTTTCCAAAAAAAAAAAAGAGCCAAAAATCTCGCGATTTTCGGCGGGACCCACACAGGCCCTCTTAAACCCTAGGAGCGGCCGCCTCCTTTAGGTAGGAGCGGACACCAGGGGACTTCGGAGCAAGGAGAGGCAGACGCGCCACCGGAGACGGACGAATGATGACGCTTCCACCGGCGACGGTAGCCAAGCTCTACGATTAGGGTTTTCAGACGAGGAAGACGAAGCAAAAGGCGTGGGTCGACCCTCGACATTTCGCGAGTCGTCTCGGCTAGCGTGCAGCCCACACCTCGCAGGCCGCACGCAGACACCACCTCTGNGATGAGCATGAGACGTTAGTAGCGACTCTGAGTATGTGGAAATTTAGGGTCGTTACAGTACTTGTTATTATTATTCTCTAATTGGGATAGTTTAAGAAACCCTCCTAATGTGAATCATAATGAGTTCCTCTCCTNGCCTCGTTCCCTTTCGGCCCAAATCGGAGGCACGCCCAGAAACCCTACGCCGACAGTGTTCTTCGCAGCCATCGGCTTCAGCTTCATCGGCGGCTCCGCGCACTCCCGGCTCGACTAGGTTTGGCTTAGCAGTACGGCTTGGCGGCGCGACGTCCAAATAGGATACCGATGCNATTTTTTTTTTTTTTTTTTTTTATTATTATTATTTTTTTTTTTAACAACCGGAACTCAACCTATAAATAGAGAGTTAGATTGGGTTGGATTGTGAAATTTTTTTGGTTGGGTTGGGTTACCCATCCAACAAACCCAAACTTTTGGGTTGTTTACCTCAACCCAACCCAATCTAGATCATNATCTTATAGGAGGTAGTTAGGCGCCGGAGTTAGCGTTGTGGGTCACTTCGGCCAAGGCCAAGAAGGTAAGTAACCTTACTGTTGGCGTGAGTTATGTATGTATGTTGGTGCGTGCCCTGTGGCCCTTGCATGCACCATGTATGTTGTTGATGTATGCTAGGCTAGGTGTTTCTTGCAATGAAATGCTATGTATGCCATGTTTATGTATGTGATTCTTGCAGTGTAATGCTAGGTATGCCATGTTTATGTATGTGATTCTTGCAGTGAAATGCTATGTCTGCCATGTTCATGTATATGACGTTTGTGACACAGTTGCTACCCTTTATGTATGCGCTTGATTGACATGTCGTGATTGTAATGAGAACCCCGCATGCCATGAATGAGACGACTAGTATGCTATGATATGCTTGCTCGATGCTGACCCAGTTATGCTATGTAATGCGGTGAGGGGATGGAACGTTGTGTGTATAACGCCATGGAGGTAAACCTTAAGAACCTCATGCACGCTATGGTTATGTACCGGGGCACTCCCCCGTTATGCTACTGATGGTATGGACGCGTATGTTCAATATTGTGTTTGCCACGATATCATGCAGGCCCTCCTTTGTATGTGGCGTCCGGTATTGTATGTCATACATACCCAACCAAGCCAGGCCCAGGTAGTTCGCTTGCGAGCTCACCTGGTGGGCCCACAGTCACACGCGTGGGCCATGTGTGGGAAAGTACCATGCATCCACCCCCGCCCGGACAAAGCAAGAGCCTAAGGCCATGGGAAGGAATGGAAGACAGACCCCTCTCACGATTTCTTTCTTTTAACACTTGTGCTCATGTAGGTGTATTATGTGTGATAAGTATGTGTATTGTGTGCGACTGCTTGTATCTGTATGTATGATTATTTGCTTACCCCAATAGTGGGGTGACTTACTGGGTATTTTATATAATACTCAAGCCACGTGCTACCCATTTTTTCAGGTAAGGGCAACGCTCCCATGTACGGCTGACGGTGGATGCTGCGAAGGCCATGGAAATCTTGAGGAGAGTTTGTAGTGTCGTAGGCGTCTTGTTGGATTTTTTTGGGTTCATAGTTATTGCATCTGTTTCCTCTTGTTCTCTATTAATTATTTCTAGGTAAGGTTGTCGTTGTTTTCCCCAGGTATGAATTGTTTATAATAATGAATGCATTGTCGTATTTGAGACTGTCTTACGTGAATTCGTGTCCTTTTGATTATGCAAGTATGAAGAAACGTCGCTAATTAGGTTAGAGAAAATTATGGGCGCTACATGTACACCCTGTTAAGGATAGTTGACGGTTTATTATAAAGCAAATATCTTATTAAAGGAAAATATATTGTATTCATTTATTATTTTCCCTTTTATTGTTCTTTCCATATTATTTGTAATTTACCATATCTCTATTATGTAAATGATTATAAATAAGAGAACTCTCACCACCGTTTACGTGTGGTGGTTTCAGCAAACATTTTCATGATATCAGAGCCCTTTCGGTTTAACAACCCTGATCTCCTTTCTTCTCTATGGCTTTCGAATCCTCTTATCATCTTCTTCCTTTCAACATCTATATGATCACAATCAAACTTTCTTCCTCCAATTATCTTATTTGGAAAAGCCAATTTCTCCCTCTTCTTGAGAGTCAAGACATGCTGGGCTATGTTGATGGAACTATAGTTCCACCACCTCACTTTGAATTGGAATCCTCCTCAACACTCAAACCCCAAATATTTGGCGCAGAGAGCAGCTGATCAACGACTTCTCTGTCTCCTGCTCTCCTCTCTCACCGAGGAAGCCATTGCTGCTGTCGTTGGTCTCTCCACTGCACATGATGTTTAGCTTGCGTTGGAAACTGCGTTCATCCATCATTCGAAAGCTCATGAACTGAGACTTAAGGATGACGTGCAACTGATGAAACGTGGCACCAAACTTGTTGCTGAGTATGCCCGTGCCTTCAAAACAATTTGTGACCAACTTCATGCTATTGGCAGACCCATCGAGAACATTGATAAAGTGCACTGGTTCCTTCGAGGACTCGACACTGATTTTTTAGCTTTTTCTACTGCTTAGATGACTCTCACCCCTATCCCCTATTTTGCAGATTTAGTCTCTAAAGCTAAAAGTTTTGAGTTGTTCCAGCGCTCCCTTGAGTCCTCTGACTCCACTCCTATAGCATTCACAGCCACTAATCGTGGTCGCACTCATGGAAGCCACCCTACTTCCTTTAGCAACCAGCGAGGTCGTTCTTATTCCCACAAAAATAACTCTTCCAATCGAGGACGAACCCACTCAGGTCAAGGTCGTCGACCACCTCACTGCCAAATATGCTGCATAGAGGGCCATTATGCTGACTGCTGCAACCAACGGTATGTTCGACTTGATTCTTCTCATGCTCACCTTGCTGAAGCCTTCAACACATCATGTTCTATTGCTGGACCCGATGTTGCTGATTGGTTTCTAGACACTAGGGCTTCGGCCCATATGACCGCCGACCCATCTATTTTGGATCAGTCTAAAAATTACACGGGTAAGGACTCTGTGATCGTAGGAAATGGTGCATCCCTACCCATTACCCACACCGGTACTCTTTCTCCTGTTCCAAATATTCACTTATTAGATGTCTTGGTTGTTCCTCATCTCACTAAAAATCTTCTTTCAATCAGTAAATTAACGTTTGATTTTCCTCTCTTCGTTACATTTACTAATAATCTTCGTACTATCCAGATCGTCAAACAGAAAAGGTGGTGGCAACTGGTAAAAGAGATGGAGGGTTATATGTGCTGGAGCGCGGCAACTCTGCTTTTATTTCAGTCCTTAGAAACAAATCTTTACGTGCTTCATATGATTTATGGCATGCTCGCCTGGGTCATGTGAATCATTCTGCTATTTCTTTTTTAAATAGAAAAAGTCATCTCTCTCTTACGTCTTTATTGCCTTCTCCATCACTATGTAATACTTGTCAGCTTGTGAAAAGTCATCGATTGCCTTATTCCCACAATGAACGTAGGTCATCTCATGTGTTAGATCTTATTCATTGTCATCTTTGGGGTCCTTCCCCTGTCAAATCAAATTTGGGTTTTCTTTACTATGTTATTCTTATTGATTATTCTTAGCTTTACCCTTTAAAATTTAAATCTGGNAATTGAAATATCTTTTGATAATTTCAACAACATTTTCTTCACATCTTCATTTAAGCATATTGTATGATTGATGTCTCTTGGTTCATATCATAACATATAAGGTCACTTTCCATCAAAGCGTTCTCATAGATGTATCAATAGAGATCTTCATCGAAGCAAGGTATAAGACGATGGCAAAAACTACGTATGACAATGCTTCCGAAATGTCGCTAACAAATGTGTCGATTCTTGTCTAGAAAACATCGTCAAGTGACTAAGACTGGTTTGGCCCTTCTCTTTCACTCCCAACTTTCTCCTCATTTCTGAGTTGATGCCTTCAGCACTGCAGCTTATATTATCAACTGGTTGCCTACTTCACTTCTTGGAGGTAAGTCACCCTTTGAACTCCTCTATGGCTACTCTCCACATTATGACAATTTTCATCCATTTGGTTGTCATGTTTATCCTTACTTGCATGATTATATGCCTAACAAGCTTTCTCCCCGCATCATTCCTTGTATTTTTTTGGGTTATAGTCCTGCTCATAAAGGGTTCCGCCGTCTTGATCCCGCCACGACTAAGCTATATATCACCCGCCATGCTCAATTTGATGAAACTCACTTTCCTGCTATCCCTAGCTCCCAAGCCCAACCTCTTTTCTCTCTTCCTATTTCAAATTTCTTGGAACCACATCTTTATCATATTGATTCATCCCCCCCACCACTTCATCATCGCACATTCCTCAATCTAGTTCATCCCCGTGTGATATTTGTTCTGACCTTGTGGATGAGTCTGTGCAGGTTGATACTTCTCTTGCAGGCTCCACTTTGCCATCCTCGACTTCTGATCCAATCTCTATTGAACCTACTATTGATTCCTCTTCTTTGGGCTCTCATCCTATGATCACACGAGTCAAAGATGGTATATTCAAGACTCGTCATCCAACAAATCTTGGTATTTTGGGCTCATCTAGACTTCTTTCTGCTCTTCTTGCATCCACTGAGCCAAAAGGATTCAAATCTACGGCTATAATCCTGCTTGGGTTGCTGCCATGGACGAAGAAATTCGAGCTTTACAACAAAATGATACTTGGACTTTGGTTCCTCACCCTGCCAACACCAACATCGTGGGCTCTAAATGAGTGTTTCGTATTAAATATTTGCCTGATGGATCCATTGAGCGTTTCAAGGCTCATCTTGTTGCCAAAGGTTATATTCAGGTTCCTGGTCTTGACTACATTGACACTTTCAGTCCGGTTGTCAAAGCTACCATTGTCGATGTTGTGCTTTCTATTGCAGTCACAAATAAATGGTCTCTTCGACAACTTGATGTCAAGAATGTTTTTCTCAATGGAACTCTTATTGAACGTGTTCATATGTAACAACCTCCTGGGTATATTGATCCTCGATTTTTCACTCATGTTTGCCTATTAAAGAAAGCCCTCTATGGTTTAAAGCAAGCTCCTCGCGCCCGGTTTCTGCGTTTCAGCTCATTTCTTCTCACCCTTGCCTTTTCTTGCAGTTGCGCTGACACGTCCCTTTTTGTCTTTCATCAGCAATCTAACCTTATCTATTTGCTTCTTTATGTTGATGACATTATTGTTACCAGCAACAACTCATCTTTTATTGACAGCTTTACTCGCAAGCTTCATTCTGAGTTTGCTACCAAAGATTTGGGTTCTCTCAGTTACTTTCTTGGTCTTGAAGCTTCACCCACTCTTGATGGTCTCTTTATTAGTCAGTTAAAATATGCTCAAGATATTCTTACTCGTGCTCAGTTGCTCGATAACAAACCAGTCCACACTCCCATGGTTGTTTCTCAACACCTGACTGCTGATGATTCTCCTTTCTCTGATCCTACTCTCTATAGATCTTTTGTTGACGCCCTTCAGTACTTGACTATTACAGATATTGTCTATGTTGTCAATTCTGTCAGTCAATTCTTGCATGTCTCTATTGCAGATCACTTTCTTGCTGTCAAACATATTCTTCGATATGTCAAAGGAACACTCCACTTTGGTCTTACCTTTTGTCCATCCACTATTCCTAGTACGCTAATCGCTTATTCAGATGTTGGTTGGGCTGGTTGTTCTGATACTCGTCGTTCTACATCCGGCTATTCGATTTATCTTGGTAACAATCTTGTTTCTTAGAGTGCCAAAAAGCAACTTACTGTCTCACGCTCCAACTGTGAATCTAAGTATCGTGCTCTTGCTATGACTGCTGCTGAACTTCTGTGGGTTACACATCTTTTACATGACCTCAAGGTCCCTATTTCACAGTAGCCCTTACTGTTATGTGACAACGTGCTATTTTTTATAGCTCTAATCCTGTTTCTCACAAGCTGGCCAAACATGTTGAACTAGATTATCATTTCCTTCGAGAACTTGTTATCACTGGCAAACATCGCACACAATATGTACCTTCCCATCTCCAAGTTGCTAACATCTTCACAAAAAATATTTCTCGACCTCTCTTTGAATTTTTCAGATCCAAGCTTCACGTTCGTTCAAATTCGACGCTCAGCTTGCGGGAGGTGTTAAGAATAGTTGACCGTTTATTATAAGGCAAATATCTAGATATTTTCTTTACATTAGGACTTACCATATTTGCCCTGTTATGAAAGACAAATATACTGTATTCATTTATTATTATTTTCTTTTGTTGTTCTTTTAATATTATTTGTAATTTATTATATATCTCTATTCTGTGAATGATTAAAAACAAGAGAACTCTCACCACTATTTAGGTGTGGTGGTTTCAACAAACATTTTCACACCCTAATAATTTTATACATTCTACCTTCGTTAAGTGTACTAAAACATTGTCATAAATTTTTAAACACTTTTATAGTGTACTAAAACATTATCATCATAAATTTTAAAAGTTCTGTAACTCTGTAACTAAATAAAAAAAAAATCTACATTCCCATATTTTTCAATTAAAGCAATAATTAAAAATTTCTCCTTTTCACAAATGCTCCATGATCGGATGAAAGTTGTCATGGTTTCACAAAAAAATACATACGTGCAGATGTTAGGAGAAGAACATTCATAGTACATCTTCTAGAATACTTAGATTAACCAATTAGATGGGTGGCATTTGGCTACAAGGCTTTTGACAAAACAACACGTTAGTTTTGGTTAGTGAATCATTTTCTCACCAACTATTGTGTCCACCACGTATTTGCACACATTAAATTAATTTAATAACAAANAAGTACTAAAACAATAAAAATAAAATAATTTCGGTAGAATCAAAGTACTCCATGGATAGGATGACTAAAAAACACTTAAAATAACTTAAAACAATTTAAAATTACTACCTATACCAACAATATGCACCTTTCTTTTTGGTAGTTCAACTATAAAAACTCCAAAACTAAGTGTGTTTTGCTTGGAGAAACCTTATTTTAAGTGAAGTCTTGGAAATATTCCTAGGAAGCATGTGTGTGAGGACATTAATGTTGTAAGGACCCATGTTGGTCTATGAGGATAGTTTTTATTCTTACCAGCGAGAAGTAAGTAACATGTCCATGTTGCAGGGGATATAAAGAATGGTCAGGGCCATTAGATATAAAACCAAAATTTCAAAACCTTATCCGAATCCACGATATGAAGTGTTACAAATTTGAAAGAATCTCGCAAAGTGAAAAGATAATGTTTGATATGTCGAACACACTCTCTGTGGGAAACACCCACTTTTTATTATTGCAAAACACTCTATAACACCTACTATATTTTGCTTTGTTTGGGATGGGTTGAGATGAAAAATTTAATGTGGTAGAGAGTATTTACAGTACAGTCTAGAGAGGGTAGACCATATGTACTCCTAAAATATTTAAATTTTTATTCATAAAAGATCTAGATATATCTCTCTCTATATACATAATTATTTTTCCTAAAATATATATACAATTATTAGGCTTGACCCTATTAGGCTAGCCATGATATTTTAACACTCCATAGACCTTCATAGTTGCTAGTATTTAGCCCTGTTGTAAGCAAGTCTGCCACTTGTACAATTGTCTTGTTCTACATTATCTCAATTTCTTCTTTTAGAGCTTTCTCTTTAATAAAATGTTAAAATATCAGTTCACCTCCACATGCTTTGATCTAGCAAGAAACATTTGAATTTTTGCAAGTCGACCAGTAGATTGGTCATCACAATAAAGTGGTACCAGATAATCAACTTTCTGATGCAAATCCTCCATTAAGAGTACTAGCCATGTACTTTTTTGAGCTGCTCCAGCTACAGCTCTGTACTTTGCTTATGTAGTTAACAATGGTTGATATTCGGGTATTGTGGTCTCCTACATAATCAGCATCACAGCATCAAACTGGCTTCCAATCTTCACTTCTTTTGTATAAAAGACCATAATCGATTATATCTTTGACATATCTCAAGATCCATCGAGTTGAAATCAAATGAGGTATCTTTAAATTTTGCATGAAATGACTCATGACTCCAATTTCATAAGAATGTGAGGTTGGGTTAAAGTCAGTTAGATAAGACTACCTACTAGTTATCAGTATACCATTTCATTGTTGAACTCTGTTAGTGAAAGAGGGATTGATGGAATGATTAATGAGAAGATTGAATTATGAAGAGCAAGAATGCTCCATATTTATACAGAGAATACAAAACATATTCAGAAAATCTACCTAAAAATCTGCAGAAAATCTGGTAACAAACCAGTAAACAAATCAAAATAAAATCTAATAAAATCAAAACTAAATCAAAGAAAAAACTAGATCTAACTCCTAACGAAGATTTAATTAGATACTAACTGACAACAATCTAAACAAATACGTGATCTTTAACACTCCTCCTTGTTTAGATGCTGTGAACTCCAAGCTTTTTTCTGAACACCCATCTTGCTCCAATTATTTTTCTGTTTAGAGGTCGATCAACCAACTCCCAGATTTTGTTTTTCTCGATCACTGAAAGCTCCTCCTCGGACAGGTGCATCATCAACCAAAGCATCTTGTCGTTCATCTTTAGATTCTTCTAACATGCCAACAAAGATGCCAACTTCTGACTTTTTGTCAAGCTTATCATGCTTGACCTGTGGAATGTAAATGAAGCAAAGACACCCAAACACTCTAACGAACTTTAAAGAAGATTTGTAACCATACCAAACTTCAAATGGTGTCGGGTCCTTCACAACTTTTGTTGAAATTCGATTTTGCAAGCACATAATAGTGTTTGCTGCTTTTCCCCAAAAAACGTTTTGGAAGATCCTTCTCATGAAGCATGCATCTCGTCATCTCCATTATGAATCTATTCCTCCTGACACTGACGCCATTCTATTGAGAAGTGTATGGTGTTGTCAATTGATGTTTAATTCCAGCCTCTTCACAAAACCTATTAAAAGTTTCTGAAGTGTACTCTTTGTCATTATCTGATCTTACAGTCTGAATCAAGCATGCACCTTCATTCTCAACTCTGGCTTTAAATTTCCAAAATACACCCGCAACTTCTGACTTTTGCTTCAGCAAGAATATCCAACACATTCTTGTTAGATCATTAATAAAAGCAATGTAATAAAGATTACCATTTAGTGATGGTGTTCGCTGAGGACCACAAAGATCAGTATGAACCAGTTGCAACTTTTTCGAGCCTCTCCATGCCTGTTTAGGAAAGGGTTGCCTATGTTGCTTCCCAAAGTTACAAGCACGGTAAGGAGACATGCCATCATCAATGTCAGTGAGTTCTTCTACCAGCTTCTTTGACTGTATCTGAAGCAAACCTCGATGATGAAAGTGCCCAAGTCTTTTGTGCCAAGTCCCAGTGGCACCAGCTCTGGATATAAAGGCCGTCGGATTTAGAGCAAAGCTTTTTCCTTTCATTTTGACGTTGAACAAGTCTTTGCCACTAGCATCTTTGATCAAGCACTGCTTATTCTCAAACAACACTTTATAACCTTTATTAAGTAACTGACCAACGCTCAAGAGATTTTGATCAATTTTAGGCACAAATAAAACATCTGGAATAAATTTTGTACCTTCATAACTTGTTATAGCTACTGTGCCTTTACCCTTGACTTCCAAGTGTTCACCATTGCCAATCCTCACTCTCTTATCTTCTTCGGTGTCTCTTAATTCCTCAAAAGACTCCTTGTCATATGTCATGTGATTTGTGCACCCACTGTCAATCAACCAGCTCTCGCTTGATTCTTTGCTTGAGGAAGAAGTGACCATAAACAATTGATCTTCTTCTTCTTCTTCTTCTTGATCAATGACCTGTGCATCTATTTCTTTCACCAGATCTTTGGCTTTGCAGATCACAGCTTCATGTCCAAGTTGATTGCATTTGGAGCAGAAGGCGTCAGGTCTTCTCCAACACTTGTATGGTGGATGACCTTTCTTCTCACAATGGCGGCAAGGTGGATAGGATTTTTTGAAACCTCCTCCTTTTGTCTTTTGATAATTGGCAGATGAATCTCCATACGTCAATTGATTTTTGAAATTTTTGTTGCTTTTATACCTGTGGCTGTCTTGCTGCGTAACAAGGAAGGCACCTTCAATCACCCCTTCTTGTCTCATAGACCTCCTTTGCTCTTGCGCTTGTAAAGCATTCAAGAGCTCTGTAAGAGAAATCTTTGACAAGTCTTTGGTGTTCTCCAGAGTAGTAATGGTGGCTTCAAACTTCTCTGGAAGAGTGACTAGCAGCTTTTCAACGATCCTGGAATCATTTAATACAGAACCAAGCAATCTCACCTTGTTGGCGATGCTGAGAAGTCTGTCAGAGTACTCTTTTACCGACTCTGACTCCTTCATCTTCTGCAACTCGAAATCCCTGATAAAATTCAGAACATTCATTCCACGAATCCTCTCATCTCCTTCATATTCAGCCTTGAGATAATCCCAGATTTCTTTTGCTGTTTTGAGGGACATTATTCGCATGAAGATCATTTCAGATACAGCGGCAAATAGGCAAGCTTTTGCCTTTGATTTCCTTGTCTTCTTTTTCTTCTATAATTTGATTTGTGCTACAGTAGGATCTGCTAGAAGCGAAGGGACCTCGTAATCCTCTTTTATTGCTTCCCAAAGATCCAAGGCCTCCAAATAAGTCTCCATACGAACTGCCCACATTTGATAATTGTCTCCATCGAAGACTGGTGGTGCAACAACTGAAAAACTTGATTCTCCCATTTTGATCTCACAGATCCCTTAAGAAGATAGCTCTGATACCAATTGTTAGTGAAAGAGGGATTGATGGAATGATTAATGAGAAGATTGAATTATGAAGAGCAAGAATGCTCCATATTTATACAGAGAATACAAAACATATTCAGAAAATCTACCTAAAAATCTGCAGAAAATCTGGTAACAAACCAGTAAACAAATCAAAATAAAATCTAATAAAATCAAAACTAAATCAAAGAAAAAACTAGATCTAACTCCTAACGAAGATTTAATTAGATACTAACTGACAGCAATCTAAACAAATACGTGATCTTTAACAAACTCTTTGCCTTTATGTACACAGATCTTGGCATTTGGCTCCAACGGTATTGAAAATTGCTTGCACTCCAGCATGTCAAACTTCTGAAGCATATCTCTTGTATACTTCTTTGGCAGAGAAACAATCCTTCGTCTATGTAATTAACTTCTATGGCCAAGAATTATTTAAGCTCCCCTAACTCTATAATTTGAAGGCGCACCGATAGATTTTCTCTTGTTTGATGAATTTTTCTTTTCGTCGTCCCTAGTGATGATCAAATCATCCACATAAACCAACACATATGCAAATTTTCTTTCTCTTTATTTGATCAATAAACTTGAGTATGCGTGCATAACTCAATAACAACTTTGAGTAAGAAGTCTAACAATCTACCATACCAAGCACTCGGTGCTTGCTTCAATCCATAAAGAGCTTTTCTAAGCTTGCCTATGTGATTAGGATTCGGTGCATTCTCAAATCCTCTTGTTTGGTTCATGTACATCTCCCAATCTAACTTTTCTTGCAAGTAAAGACTCTTCACAGCAATCTATCATAGTTTTCAATATTTATTTTCATGAGTGCTAGTAGAACCCGTACAGTAGTGATTTTCGTCATTGGACTAAACATTTCATCATAGTCTAGTCCATATCGTTGAGAGAACCCTCAAGCTACAAGTTGAGCCTTGTATCTCTCTATTGATCCATTTGGTTGACACTTTATTTTGTAAACCAACTTGCTACAAGTTGAGCCTTGTATCTCTCTATTGATCCATTTGGTTGACACTTTATTTTGTAAACCAACTTGCAAGATATACGTTTGATCGTTATTAGACGTGACATTAGTTCCAAGGTTTGATTT
Organism: Cucurbita pepo subsp. pepo; assembly: GCF_002806865.2. Taxonomy (NCBI): domain Eukaryota; kingdom Viridiplantae; phylum Streptophyta; class Magnoliopsida; order Cucurbitales; family Cucurbitaceae; genus Cucurbita; species Cucurbita pepo. Next base: position 6,745,440 of record NC_036639.1, on the reverse strand, counting down.
TGCTAAGGCTATAATTTCTTCCTCCATTGCCTTTTGCGGAGCCGAATTCTGTGATAATTCATCATACATCTCTAACTCTTTAACTCCGTCTTCTATAATAATTATGTTGGCATGCTTAGGATGTAACAGCTCAAGCACATCGCTGGCAGATATTGTCTACTTTAGTTGTTACGTATCGCCGTCAACTTCACAGTTTTAGAACGCATATTCTAGGGAGAGGTTTCCACACTCTTATAAGAAATGCTCATTCCCCTCTCCAACCAATGTGGGATCTCACAATCCATCCCTTGGGGGCCAGCATCCTCACTCGCACACCATCCGGTGTCTAGCTTTGATACCATTTGTAACAGTTCAAGCCCCTTGCTAGCAGATATTGTCCGTAGCTTGTTACATATTGTTGTCAGCCTTACGATTTTAAAACGCATTTACTAGCAAGAGTTTTCCACACCCTAATAAGGAATGTTTTGTTCCTCTCTCCAACAAATGTGGGATCTCATAAGACACCACTATGTGTGAGGTAACATTCAGGGATACCTGAACTAGGCCGAACTTCACAAGATCCTATGACAAGCTTGTGGAAGCATATTGGGTTAAGATGCGATGAAAACTTCAAGGTAGGCTGCTTACTGAGTATTTTATACTCACCCCTTTCTCTTTTTTCTTTTTTTGGTACCAGTCAAGGTGGGGAGGTACTCCGGAGTTGCTCTGTCACAGAGGAGTGTCAACCTAGGCCGTCTATTTTGTATTTTCTTTTGGTTTGTCATTTCTATTAATTTTTCCAGCACCCGTTCTACGTTTGTAAACAACTAAAACAATACCTATTTCGTATCCCTAATGTTTTAGATTTTGGTAATGGTATTATTGAATTTAAATCACGCGCAATTTCACCGTATTTCGATTAGTTTGTTTTTATTTTTATCTTTATTCTTTTTTTTATTTCCCTTTTCTTCTATTCTTTACGTTTTGATTTCTTGAAACTTCGAAAATCAGGCCGTGACAATTCACCCTAAAATGAGATTCATCCTCAAAGAAATTTTGCAGTGCTAGAACCTAATGAATAGCTTCTAAACCCTTATAGGGTCTATGACAAGTAAGAGAACCATTTAGAATTAGGTCTGAACTTCTTAGAGCCTAGTGAAAAGCGCGTGGTAACTTGCTAGGTTAAGAATGCAATGAGAACCTACAAGTTGTTTACTAAGTATTTTTATACTCACCCTTTTCTCTTTTCTTATTAGGTGTTTGTAGCTGATGGTCGAGGTGGAAGAACATTTGAAAGCTAGAAAATCATGAAGGGGTTGTTTCAAAGTTTTAGTCTGTTTCTATATTTTAAACTATTTATGTTTTGATTTGTAATTGTATCTCAAACCCACTTTCTGAACAACACTTCTTGCTATGGGATTTCATTTTGTATTTGAATGGGCTGTTATTTGCTTGTCTTCCTTTTGATTTAAAATTTACCCTATTTTTTTTATCATTTATTTTATTCTACTTTTTTTTATTTGTTTTTGGTCTGTCTTTTTAGCCACAGTATGTGGTTTGATGTCTTTTTAGTCCCAGTATGTGGTTTGAAGCCTAAAAAATCGGGTTGTGATAACTCTTGTTGTCATTATCTAAGCTCTCCTTTTTCTTTTCTTTTTCGGGTGTTAGTAGCTTAACAGTCGAGGTGAAGGAGCATTTGAGAGCTGTGCAATTACGGAAGAGGTCGTTTCAAAGTTTAAGTATGTTTCTATATTATAAGCCATTTATATTTTGATTTGGAATGGTAACTCAAATCCATGGGATTTCATTTTGTATTTGGTTATTCTATTATTTGCTCGTCTTCATTTTGATTTAAATTTTATCTTATTTTTATTGTTTTTTTTAAATTTTTTTATTTGCTTTTGGTGGTCTTTTTAGTCACAATATGTGGTTTGAAGCCTAAAAAATTAGGTTGGCATAACTTTAGTTGTCTTTTATTTCAGTTGTTCAAGGTTGTGCAGTTTCTTAATGACTTTTTCCTTTGTTATCGTTTTTGTATGGCGCAGCTTATTTTTGCTCTAACTTATGTAAAACACTTCTTTTTCATCCTTTAGCTTGATGCCTTCTATTTGATTAGTCGTGGATTCTTGGTTGGCTAGCAAATTTTCAAACTCTATAAGTAGTGGTCGAGCAGACCGTCTTTGTACAACATTAACGAAACTTCTATATTCTTTTTGAAATCCATGGATGATGATCCTTTTCATTCGAGTTTCTCCTTTGACGAACTCTGAATCTAATTCAGTAATCTCCCAACGTATTGACTTAACCCTATAGAAGTACTGATGTAACGACCCGGGAAAGAAAGAAAGAAAAAGAAAATATTATATATATATATATATATATAAATAATAAATGAAAACGAGAAAACGAAAAAAAAAAACCCAGTCGCCGGAAAACCCGCGAGTTTTCCGGCGACCGCCGTGTTTCGCGGAACCCACGCGAAACGACGGCCACAGCACGCCCACCCTCAGCCCAGCATCTTCAGAACGCCTGCAAAGGGAGAAAAGAGAGAAAAATTTCGAGAGAGAGAGAGAGATTTCGGACAAACGTCGGCGAGTGTTCAGTTTCTCCGACGAGCCCTCAAACCACCCTTAAACCGACACCAAACAACCTGTTACTACCGTAAGAGAGATCCCTAACGAAAGCACAATAACTCAGGGGCATTTGGTGTTATTTCGTAAGCGTCGTCGTCGGTAACCGAGGTCGGAAAGTTAGGTTTCTTAATCGATTCTTAGATCTATGGCTTTTAGGAGCTTTTAGGCCGCAAAACTCCCAAAAAGGAAAGAAGGACGACGAACAAAGAGGAAAAGAGAAGGAAGAGGACCGAAATCGGCAACGAAAACGCCGCGGGAAGGAGAGAGAAAACTCGCCGGAAAATCGGCCAAAGTCGGGTAAGGAAGACGAGATCCACGGATCCGGGTCAACCCGAACCCAGAACCCGGGAGAGCCAGCCCGTTCCCCCCTTGGCCTCTGCCTTCGGCCCAGCCCAACTACAGCGGCCCAAACCTCAAACCGGCCCAGAAGCTACGGTTCAGTTGAACCAACCCAGACTAGACCCACGGTCCAATTGAGCCGGCCTGCAAACCAAACACTTGCGGCCCAGCCCAGTAAGCCGAGGCCCAACGTTTAGCCTTGGCCCAGTAGCCTTCCACAGCCCGCGACCCGAACCACGACCCGAACCGGACTGCGACCCGCGCTTCGACCCGACACTACCGCCCGACGTGGCTTTCTCTGCTGCTGCCACGTGTCACACAGCGGCGCGGCAGTCCTCGGCTCGGCTCGGCGCAAACGGCTCGGGCTCCCTCCGGTGACGCTCCGGCGGCTCCTCCGGCGGCTCCAGCGGCTGTTCGGCTCGGCTCACCTGTTTTCAGCCCGGTTTCCACTGTTTCGACCCTCCCGGATCTGTTTTCGGCCCCGATTAAGGTATCCGAGGCCGTTTTAGAGCCGTATTTCACATTTATTAAATTAGGTAAATTAATTGTGAAATACTAACGGAAAGTGGTGAACGGTGTGATAGGAAACAAACCCCAGCGAAGTAGGAAGCAGCTCTCACGGAACGGGAGCTTACGTTTAGCTATTTAGGGAGTACTTCGGCCGAGGCCAACCAAGTAAGTGGCCTTACTATAGGATAGGCTATATAAATTGTATGATGCTTGATGATATGTGCCAGTTTATACATATTTTGTTGAGTGACGCTTAATATGTTTGACGCACGTTGTGGCATTATGATGAGCATGATGATTGCATGATTTTTACCTTAATATGATGATGTTTTCCATATTGAGCATGCTAGATGATGATGAGTGCCATATTGCATCATGTCGTTAGATCGACGTAGGACACAACCCTAAGAGCATGAAAATGATATTAATATAAATATCCACGAGTATGCGTTACCTAGAGTAACAAAGAGATGAGACTAGAGGGTTGTGTCAGAAGAGACATTACGATGGATTTAGAGGGACCTCATGCATTTTGTATGTTCATAAGCATAGGGCTACTTCCCCTAGAGATGATGAGTGCGGACGCGCACCTTATGATGAGCGCGAATGCGCACAGGTGCGAAAGCACACAGATGAGGGTGTTCATGAGGCGCATGACACTATGGGGTTCCGCTGACCTCCGGACGTCGCTACAGATTAGCTTGACCAGAGGGTCCAGGGGGTGTGCGAGCGCCCTGGGGACTCACACTCGCACGTGTGAGTCGTGTGTAGGGAAGTACTACACATCCAATTTGTCCGAGACTGGAGGCCACCCCTAAGATGATTAGAGATAGGTCCCTATTCATGATTGCATGTGTTTGCATTAGCATGGCCCCTATAGTGGGGTCACTTACTGAGTATTTCTTCGAAATACTCAGGCCGTGTGCCATATTGTTTTTCAGGTAAAGGCAAGGCTCCCATGTACGGTTGACGGTGGCATCGTGATCAGAGACTGTGGCGCGTGCATAGGATAGTTGCATATTTAAAATTCCTAGTCTTGGTTAGGATAGGGCGTTTGCATTTCATTCATTTATATTAATTAATTTGTAATCGTTTTATTTTGTCTTTTGAACTCCAGCATGATGTTTGAAACACGTAAGTCCGGCAGTGTTTTTCAATGTTTTAACGTATTCTGAAGTTTTAAATTTTTCCGCTAGTAAAGATGAGCATGCTTAGGTTTTTATTCTGCATTAGAGATGAGCATGAGACGTTAGTGGCGACTCTAGATATGTGGAAATTTAGGGTCGTTACAACTGAACAATTGTCATGTCGCATTATGTGATTGATAATAGCTCGTTCTCTGAAGTTGTAATATCGTATTGTTCTTCTTTGAAAAAAGTATTATGAATGTGTCCCATGCTTCTTTCGATGTCTTGTCATTTCAAATGGGCTCCAAAATCTCTTCTTCGACTGTGGTTTTCAAGGCAAACATTGTTTTGCCTGCTTTAATTCTCTAATTACTCAAGGCGCCATTAACATCCTCCTCTTGAGGCGTAATTTTGCTTCCGCCAATAATCTTTCAAAGGTCTTATCGTTGTAGATAGAACATCATGCATGTTGCTCATGTGTTGTAGTTGTTGCTGTTAAGTTTCTTGATTTCTTTGAGGATTTGGAGATCACCCATCATGTTGGCAGTAGATTAGTAATACCAAACAAGTTAGTTTTCGACACAAAACTTACAAAATCAAAGACTACTCAAGACAAGAAAAACTCACTCAATAATAATCTCAAGAAACCACTTCTAATGTGAAAGATCAGATAGAATTACAACCACAGAGTATACTAAGAATTTCAAGACACTTGACAACCTATACTAACCTCACTCTAATACTAGATTGATGAACACAACTTTTTTACGAGACACACTCACACTTTTTATTAAGACAAATCAAGGAGAAATTACAACACACTTTGTTGAAACTATTACTTCCCTTCGTTTTGCTTGGAATGAAAACTTAATGGGATACAGGGGTATTTATACTAGAGACTATACAATGTAAACCACATTTATTCCTAAAATGTTTAATTTTTTCTTAAAATATTTAAATATTTATTTATAAAATATATAAGACTATACAATGTTTAATTTTTAGGGTTTAATTATGATATTTTAACGAGATATTATCTTAAAGATTTTTAGCTAGGTTTTTGATATGGAACTTGACAAACGCTTCCACTTTGAGTCTCGTGACTTTTTCACGATATTATAATTAATGGTATGTACAATAAACAATAACCAATATCGTATATATTGTATGATCACGTAGCTCTTACCCCTCTCTTTTTTCGGAGTTCAAGCCTAAAAAGAAAAAAGATGGAAGTAATTTATAGAGAAAAATAGAGGATTGGAATAAAGTGGATATGTGTTTGAATATGAATTAAGAAAAGAAAATGAAAGATAAAAAAGATAAAGAAGCTAGAGAAGTTGAAAAACAAATGAGAGTGAAATGGAGCAAATAGAGGGTGGGGTACGTGGTGAAGTATAATTGGTCTCTCTAAAAAGTTCAAAGCACCCAAAGTCCATGTCATGATATGACTTGTCACTCACTCACACAACCATAATGCTATTGGACACCACACAAACTCTCCAATGAACCATATCCATGCATCTAAATGTCTCTTTCCTATTGCATACAAATTTCATATATACTTTTTTCATACACTTTTATTTTTAAAATGTATATCTTTACTTATTTGTTTTTTTGTAAAAAAAAATTATTTATAATCACTTTTAAAATTAACAATGTAACGACCCATATCCATGTGATTGCATTAGCATGGCTCTTATAGTGGGTCACTCACTAAGTATTTCTTCCGTGTGCCATATTGTTTTTCAGGTAGAGGTAAGACACCCATGTACAATTGACAGCGACATCGTAATTCAGAGATTGTGGCGCGTGCATAGGTAGGTTGCATATTTAAAATTTCTAATCTTAGGTTAGAATATGATGTTTGCATTTTATTTATTTAAATTATTTAATTTGTAATTGTTTTTATCTCATTTTAAACTTGAGCCAGATGTTTTGAAACACGTAAGTCGAATAGTGTTTTCTAGTAGTTTAGTATATTCTAAAATTTTAAGTTTTCTATTTTTAAGAGATGAAAATGAGATGTTAATAACAACTCTAAATGATAAAAATTTTGAAGTACATTACTTTTGATTAATTTAAAACTATTTTTTAAAAAAATACTTGAGAGAGAGAAATGAAAATCTTTGAAAGATTTTATCGTACAACAAAACACACTTTATAAAAAGTAGTTTTTATAGATAAAAGAATGTAAAATATAAATATTTATTAAAGTTTTAAGAAGATAAGAACAACCTTTTCAAAGCTTAGAATATAAATGGAGACAATAATAATAATTTTTAATACCACATCTAAAATCGGAATTCAAATTTCGTACCAAGTAGCTCCCGCATTCCGATGTGATATGGTTAGATTACCTTAAGAGAGAAAATTATTCCAAGAGATTAAAATAAGTCTTTCCATAATGTTTTATACTTACTCCTCCTTTCAATATGTTTTGTTCTTACTCACATGCATTTTAAGAAAAATTTCAGGAGCTTATCCAATATAAAATTGATCCAAGGAAACTACATTTAACCATGAAATTTCTATGATTGAGTAATCGAAAAGAAAGTTGCACTTTGTTGGTATAGATAATGACTTTCAATTTTTCTCGGCATTTCTTAGTTGATTTATTCTTAGAATCTCTCTCCGATCATGATTCATTCATGTACCCTTCTTTTACTCGAGTGTCACATTCTTAATTTTATATGTCTTAAAATTCCAGGGCATTCTGAAACTTTGTAAATTACTTAATAAATTTTTAAACTTTAATTTTATGTATGGACCTATTCGACATTTTTTTTTTTATATAATTTATAGTACCTACGTGATAAAAGAAAATGAACATTAGGATGTTATTAGTTTAATATTTAACTATTTTATATTGAATCGATTTTTATTAATAGCATTTCATTTTTATATGAAAAAAAGTGTGAGATATGACAAGGATAATTTGATGCAAAAATAATAGTACACATATTCTAACTTTCTAAAGTTAGTTTAAAAATTTATAGATAAGATTGCAAATTCAACTTAAAAAGTAACGACAAAATTAGGGTATTGTTCTTTTTTATGTATAAAAAATGGTGGTTTGGATGTGACTAATAATTTAAGATGAATCAAACTTTGAAGTTGCCAATATGGATTGAGATGTTTTGAGTTTTGATGGGCAACATTTAAGGTGACGAAGAAAAGTAAAAAGTTACACAACTAATTTGATTATTCATCAACCACTTGTTGATTCATGGTGAGTGGAGTGTAACCCAAGGCTTATCCTACCATCCCTGGTTTGGTCAGACTCTCCACGATGATTTGATATTGTTCCCTTTTAGCATAAGTTCTAATACTCTGGGATTCCCCAAGAGCCCTCGTACCAATGGAGATAGTATTACTGACTTATAAATTCATGATCTTCCACTAAATTAGCCAACGTGACTCCCTCCTAACAATCCTCAACAATGATTGTTGAACACAACTCTATGTGAGAAACACTCACACTCTTTCTTAACACAAATCGAGAAGAGATTACAAGACACTCTATAGAATATTACTGCACTGCTTTGTATTTCTTGGGATGAAAACCTAGGTAGGGTGGGGTATTTATACTAGAGTCTTCCTAAAAATATCTAGATCTCATTCTTAAAATATCTACTAAAATAAATATGCAATGGGCTCCAATAATTATTAGACTTTATTCTATTGGGCAAGTGATGATATTTTAACACACCCCCTTAGCACTAGTCCTTAATCGCTGCACCATGTTGAATTGGCAACAAAGATCTCATGTTAGCCCTTTGTAAAAAAGTTCGCCACTTGTCATCCAACTTCCTTCATCGCTTTCTACCAAGTCGAGTTTTGTGATGCTTTTTCATATATCTCTCGCTCATTAACTTCATCTTTTGTAATAGCTGTGTTTGCATACTTAGGATTTGGTATTCAAATTCTATTTGATCGCCTAAGTAGTTGATATGTCATTTTATTTTTATCAAATTCGCTTGATTGAGTCACTTTTTGCTCGTCAATATCAACGTCACTTGGATCTTTAAGCGCATCAGCATTTGACTGAATTTGCGTAATTTGCTATCCCCCATCTTCTATTGTAAACTTTCTTCAACGTTGTTTGAATCTGGTGAGACTTTCTTCTCCGAGGACCACCATAAAGATGCTTCATCGACATCTCTTGTTGTATAGTATTTTCCACTTGTTCGATCACAACACTTCCACTCTTTCCTTTGATTGTCATGTCCAACAAATATACACTTGACTGCTTTCTTGTCAAACTTGCTACATAGATGGTCCGGCACAAATACATAGCAAACACAATCACATACTCGGAAGTAGCTAATTGTAGGTTTCATATCCCATAATATCTCAAATGGTAAGACAAATACTAGCCTTCGTTGGGGAAGTTTGTTTATCACATGGGCAGCAGTTCACATAACTTCAGCCCAAAATCTTCCTGGAACATTACTTGCGTGTAACATGCTTCGACATATTTCTGCAAGGTGTCGATTCTTTCTTTCTGCTACACCATTTTTTTATGGCATGTTGGCACATGTAAATTGATATCATATCCCACACTCGTGTAAACATTGATCGAACTCATCTGACGTGTAGTCTCCGCCATTGTTTGAACATAGGCAACGAATCTTCACTCCTACTTCTCCTTCGATCATCATCTTGAATTCTTGAAACATTGAGAACGTGTCAAGACTTTTCTTTCATAAAGAAAATTCACACATATCTTGAGTAGTCGTCAATAAACGTCACCATATACCACTTTCCGTTGATCGATATTTGTTTGACTGGACCAAACAAATCAGAGTGAATTAACTCTAATGGTTTCTTTGATTTGAAACCTGACTCTTTGTATGGTAATTGATGAGCTTTACCATATTGACATCCAGCGCAAACAACGTCTGTTTTGACTTGAAATTGAGGTAGACTTTGAGCACGAATTTCTCCATAATTAGCTTCAACTTTTGGTAGCTAACATGTCCCAATCTTGCATGTCGTAATTCTGTTGTCTCATTCTTCCGAATCTTGTCAACATAGGTAGACTCTGTAGATAGGACGTAAACGGAATCCACTCCTTCGTCCTTCCATTGTTGGCTTTCCTGTTATCTTAATATCTTCATAGATTTTCACATCTTCTGGCCCAAACAAGACATAGTTTTCTGATGTTGTTAGTTGTTTCACTGACAACAAGTTATTCTTTTGTAACGACCCGAAATTTTCTACTTAATTTAAGGTCGCTACTGTATTCGTACCATAAACATCGAATGCGGAAGACTTCAGTTAAATTCCATAAAACATAACCTTTATCTTAAAACACAGCCATGGACTTACGTGTTTCGAAAACATCTTTAAAACGACACAACAAAAGACTAAATAAAATGAATAAGAGTTTAAGTTAAAAACATCCTATTCTAGCCTAAGTCTAAGAAGATAAACACCACTATCCTATGCATGTGCCATGGTCTCAAGTTGCGATGTCGTCGTCAGCAGTACAGGAATGCCTTGCCTTAACCTGAAAAATGTAGTAGCACATGACTTGAGTATTTAAAGAAATACTCCGTAAGTGACCCCACTATTGGGGTTAAATGCAACACTCACATGTAATGAGATGATGGGACCTATCTTTCATTCAGTTTCCCTATGGTGTTGTCCTAATGGGTAATTTTGGACCTGTACTATATACTCTACACACAGCCCATACGTGCGAGTATGGGCTCACCAGCTAGTTCGCACACCGTTGGGCCACTTTCCTTATCCGGTGGGCATACTCTAGGAGCTCCTTAGGCTGGACACCCGCTAGAACTAGTAACCGTCACGGCAGCGCTATGCAAAGCATAACGATTGTTGTCCTGCCATTGGATGTACGCATCCGTACCCTCGTGATGGGATAGAGGTATCCCCTCAAATGCATGAGCACACATAATGCATGAGGTCCCAAAACTTTTCCATTTTCATTATCCTTTAATACAACCCCGCTAGCATTATGTTCATATCGTTTTAGATATCATTCATTATTCATATCATCTCATTTCTCATTCTTCAGTTCTCAAATCATACATAATTCTAACGGGGTTATATTTCATGCCATTTATCATAATTTCATGTCATTCATATCATGCTGTATACACACAATTTAAGAGACCTAACATAACGTTCTATGTTTTTAACATAACATTTCATCATATACACATCATACCATGACATATTGCATCACAATGTATCATATCATAAACAAGTCATAACGTAAACACTTCGTAGTCATATCGTTTTCTAACTTATCATAGCATTAACGTTCTTATACCTATCACAGACATATCATTACGTGAACGTACCTTAGTCATATCATCACAAGAACGTAACCTAATGCTGTCGTTCTATCAATCTATCACAAATCTATCCCTTTCTACCCGTAACCTAATCGTATTCTTCCATCAGTCTCTCTTATCCATATCACTCTAGTATGTAACCTAACCTTAACGTTTCATGAACGTATTTTACTCCTATCGTTACATTTCGTTTTGTGCATCCTATCTCAAACATATCCTTGAACACATCATACAGTAATTATTACCATACAATTCACATATTATAACATATAAATAACATATAAGAAGTACATCGATCCACAGACAATTCACACATATCAATATATATGACACGTGCAGAACCATGGGGCACGTGTCAACATCAAATATAACCATGCCGATAGTAAGGTCACTTACCTGGCTAGCTTAAGTCGTTGTCACGAATATATCTTTAATGAAAGTTCGATTCCGTCCTTTGAAATCTGAGTCAACCTATGCGAACCCATGACATCAGTTTCAAGTTTGAAATCTACAAAATTATTTCTCTAATTTACATTAGTCCATTGTTAAAAGTCTTGAAATGTTGTATATCTATAATTATATTTTTATTAAAAAAATCTTATTTTCCATGGTTGCTGTCGTATAAAAAGTAAATACAACTATTTCAAGTTAGGCTTTACTACTCTCTGTATTTACCCTTTGTATTTACCTTGCTCTCTATATTTAGTTTGTGGTTTTTAATTCCTTAATTTCTTTTTTTATTGGCTGCCTTCTAATTCTATTCTCATGTATTCCAAGTTTTTGAGTGTATCTCTATTTCCAAATCTTTCCTTATCTAAGTGTTTCCTGTTCACAAATTTTCTTGGTCATTCTATTTTTAATCTATTCATTTGGCTACTAATATAAATTTAATCTAATATTACTAATCTGAGTGTATAAATGATTGACATTTAGTTTTTAACTCAAAGCTAAACATTTGTAATAATTGAATGAAGATCTAACTATAATTGGCTGTGATTTCTAAAAAAAAATAGGATAAAAGAAAATGAAGATTTAATATATACCTTATTGATAAGATCTACGTTCACGTAAATCTGTGGTGAATCTCAACTGGGTAATGACCATTCTTTTTTTTTTCTCAAGTAAATCAGAGGATTATTATTTTTCTGTTTATTTTTGCAGTAACTATTACTTTCTAGCTTAAGGAAAGGATGAGTCTGGAGAGATAATTCTGGGAAGTGATGAGAGGGCAGGGGAGAGAAGTGGGGAAATGTTGTTTTTTATGTTTATTTATTTATTTTTTATTATTATTATTTTAATTTTTTAAAATTATTTTTATTTGTTTATTTATTTATTTATTTTTGGGCTATTACATCTTTATTGCCCATACATCATAAACATTGTGTAGTGACACTGTATCAGATTTATTGCCATGCATGATTGTCATATTGACTATCTGAGCAATTGACAATTGTGTGTTATTTGCTATGCCATGCTTCCTTTGTACTCTTTTTTGTCTTGCAATTTACTCTGATCACCAAGCATGTGGTTTGAGCATCTTGAATCAATAATCCAGTCATTTCGTAATCGATATGCTCTCCCATCATTGCCATGAGTGCTGGTTGCTCTTTTATGACACATATTGCCTCGCATCCCATTCATCCTCCATCTCCTTTTTGCATGTTGCCACATTGCTTTCAATAGAATTTTTCTTGGACCAACAATCTCTGGATATGTGGTCCTTCTTCTCGCAATTGTAGCAAATACCTTCAAAACCTCTTTCCTTGAGAACTTTTTGTCATTCTTCTGAGCCCTCTCATGTTGTGTAGTTTCTTGATGACTACTTCTTTTGTCACCATTTTTGTATCCACGTTTGGTAAACGACTTATTATTGCTCTAACTTTCACTTGTGTAGAATGCTTCTTCTTCACCCTTCAATGTGATGCCTCCCATTTGTTTAGTCATGGCTTCTTGGCTAGCTACCAAATTTTCAAACTCTACAAGTGATGGTTGAGTGGGTCATCCTTGTATAGCAACAATGAAGCTTCTATATTCTGGTTGTAATCTGTAGATAATGATCTTCTTCATTCGAGCTTCTCCAATGACCGACTTCGGGTCTAGTTCAGTAATCTCCCAGCAAATTGACTTGACTTTATGGAAGTACTGAGCAATCGTCATGTCACATTGTGAAATTGATAATAGTTCATTCTCTAGAAGTTGTAGCCTCATATCGTTCTTCTTTGAGAACAGCACCACAAACGTGTCTCATGCTTCTTTCGATGTCTTATCATCCCAAATATGTTCTAACATCTCTTCCTCGATTGTGGTCTTCAAGGCAAAAATTGTTTTGCCTGCTTTGATTCCCTATTTGCGTAAGGCACTGTTAGGATCCACCTTACCTAGGTTTTCACTCCCACCAACGACCTCCCAAAGGTCTTGTCCTTGTAAATAGGACATTATGCATGTTACCCACATGTTGTAGTTGTTGATGTTGAGTTTCTTGATTCCTCCTACGATTTGGAAGTCACCCATTGTCTTGGAAATACCTCAGTAATACCAGACAAGTCTTTTCGATACAAAATTTGCAGAGTCACAAATTACTCACAATACAAAGAAACTCACTCACTAATAATCTCAAGAAACCGTCTCTGATGTAAAAGATCAGACAGCGCTGCAACCATAGAACATACTAAGAATTCCAAAAGATCACAACCTGCACTAACCTTGCTCTAGTACCAGATTGTTGAACACAACTCTCTATGGGAAACACTCGCACTCTTTATTAACACAAATCGAGAAGAGATTGCAAGACACTCTATAGAATTGCACGTGCTTTGTATTTCTTAGAATGAATGTAATAGCCCAAAAAATAAATAAAGAAATAAAGAAATAAAAATAATTATTAAAAAAATAGTTAAAATAATAAAATAATAAATAAATAAATAAAAATTAAAAGAAGAAAAACATTTGGTAACCGATCCCTCCTCCTTCCTTCAATCTCTCACCATTCCTTCCCTCAAAATAAATCTGGCAACAAATCACGAATCTCTTCTCTGTAAAAACTAACTGCAGAATTACCCAGAATTCTTCCTTCCTACAAAAACAAATAGAAAAAGAAAACAAAAGGTTTAAGCAGACTAGCTCCGCACGAGGAGATATGTCATTTGAAGAGGCCAGTATGTTAAATCTTCCCTTCATTTTATAAAATAATATTAATTTGGTTACAATTATTTAGTTTTATATTAGAGATTAAATGAAAAGAATTGTGTATGAGTTTAGGAAATTAAAACCAATTATATTTTAGATCTATTATGTTGCAATGATTTAGATCTACTGAATTGTTGCAATGATTTAGATTGTAATTTTATATGAATTATAGGAAAAGAATATAAGGAAATAAGAAAAAAATGAGATAGAGATAGAAATACATAACACTCTTAACTCAAAAGAAAAATAATAATAAAAATAAAAAGGGAAGATTTGGAAGTAGGAATAGAATAACGAAATTGAATAATACCTTCTTCAAAATAATTACATAAGAAGAGGAAACATTGAGGAAAGATTTGTTGAACAGAATTTAACAGTAAAACAGGAAATATCAGAGTGTATGAGCTCCTTTAAATTTTGTCTAACAGGAAATATCATAATTTTACGATGACCAATCTAAATTAGAGAAATAATTTTATAGAGTTCAAACTTGAAACTGATGTCATGAACTCATATAGGTTGACTCGGATTTCAAAGGACGGAATCGAACTTTCATTAAAGATATATTTGTGACAACGACTTAAGCTAGCCAGGTAAGTGACCTTACTATCGGCATGGTTATATTTGATGTTGACACGTGCCCTGTGGTTCTGCACGTGTCATATATATTGATATGTGTGAATTGTCTGTGGATTGATATGCTTCCTATATGTTATGTTATGTTATAATATGTGGTTTGTATGATAATAATTATGGTACGATGTGCTCAAGGATATGTTTGAGATAGGGTACGAGAAGGATGCACAAAACGAAATGTAACGATAGGAGTAAGATACGTTCATGAAACGTTAGAGTTAGGTTACATACCAGAGTGCTATGGATAGGAGAGATTGATGAAAGAATACGGTTAGGTTATGGGTAGAAAGGGATAGGTTTGTGATAGATTGATAGAACGATAGCATTAGGGTACATTCTTGTGACGATATGACTAAGGTACGTCACGTAATGATATGTCTGTGATAGGTATAAGAACGTTAAGGCTATGGTAAGTTAGAGAACGATATGACTATGAAGTGTTTACGTTATGACTTGGTTATGATATGATACATTGTATGCTAGATTATTGTGCTTAAGTACGAAATCATGTGAACGTGAATGTATGTTATTTATGCTGCTTAGTTGATGTGATATGAATGCATGTGACGATGTGTGGCCCTTGTACGATTATGGCTTGTTGTATGGGTATTGAAATGTAACTAAATGAATTGTATGACATGAAATATGGTAAATTGCATGATACATAACCCCGCTAGGAATATGTATGATATGTAACGAAATGAGAATGAGAATGACATGTAAGCATGAAAACGTGACACGGGGTTATGTTCATTAAATGATGACTGTAGGACTAGTGGGACCTCATGCATATTGTATGATCATGCATTTGGGGGGATACCCCTATCCCATCACGAGGGTACGGACGTGTACATCCAAATGGCAGGACAACGACGTTATGTCGTGCATAGCGCTGCCGTGACGGTTTTAGTTTTAACGGGTCCCGGTGGGCCCCCAGAGCATGCCCACCGGCTAGGGACAGTGGCCCAGCGGTGTGCGAACTAGCTGGTGAGCTCATACTCGCACGTATGGGCTGCGTGTAGAGTATATGGTACACGTCCACGATTACCTGTTAGGATTACACCGTAGGGAAAACGAAACGAAACGAAACGAAACGAAACGAAATGAAACGAAACGAAAGATAGGTCCCATCATTTTATTGCATGTGATTGTTGCATTTAACCCCAATAGTGGGGTCACTTACTGAGTATTTCTTTAAATACTCAAGCCATGTGCTACTACATTTTTCAGGTTAAGGCAAGGCATTCCTGTACGGCTGACGACGGCATCGCAACTCGAGATCATGGCACATGCATAGGATAGTGGTATTTATTTTCTTAGACTTAGGATAGAATAGGATGTTTTAAACTTAAACGCTTATTTATTTTATTTCGGGTCTTTTGTTGTGTCGTTTTAAAGATGTTTTCGAAACATGTAAGTTCATGGCTATGTTTTAAGCTAAAGGTTATGTTTTATGGAATTTAAGTGAAGTCTTCCGCATTCAATGTTTATGGTATGTATACAGTAGCGACCTTAAATTAAGTAGAAAATTTCGGGTCGTTACAATGAAAACCTAGGTCGGGTGGAGGGATATTTAGACTAGAGTCTACACAATCTACTCCTACAAAATCAAAATTTTTTTCTTAAAATATCTACTAAAATTAATATACGTGGTTTTCCCGTACAATTATTGAGTTTGACTCTATTGGCACAGTGATGATATTTTAATATCCACTTGCTACTAAAGCTATTTACTTAAACTTTTTTTTTTTTCTTTTTTTCTTCAAACTAGGATTTAATAAAAGCCTTAGAGACCAAATCTGAAGAAGTGGTATAAGATAAAAATAAATTTTTGGGAACCAAAAAAAAAAAAAGGTCAAAGTTAATAATATGCAACTCACTTAAACAAGGATAGTGAAGAAAAAATGAAAAGAAATAAGAAAAAGAAAAAGAAAACAGTCAAGGCGAGATTCCTTCACAAAAGTTACTCATAACCTTGAGGAGTTTAAGTCTCGGCATTTGAATCGTGCAAAATAAAAATGAAATGAAGGTGATCTAAAAGTGAGATTTTCGAGATTTTAATTTTTATTTTCATTTAGATTCAACATTTTCTTTTAGTTATGAGTTCTTGAATTAGTCTGAGATATATTAGGAGGATGTTTTGAAAAAATTTCATGAAGAAATTAGGAGGAGAAATCAATCTAAGAGTCAAAGTTCTGATCAAACTTTAAGAACCGTACATTTTTAAGTTTTGTTCTAATTTTGATGACGTTTATTTCTTTTCATGTTTAACGAAATTCAATGAGTTTAATTTGTTTGAAAAATTAAATAAAAATCTACCACTTTTGTGAAGAAAACAAATTGAATAGAGTTACCTAGAAAAAGATATAAAAATAAGAAATAGAAAAAGGTTGAAAGTGTAATAGAATCTCGAAAATTCAAAATATCATGTTTAATTCGATGCATAAACGCGTTCCGGGAGGCTGGATTGTTGGACTCATTACGCATGGAAGAGCCATGTGTTGCCACTATGTAATTCGTAAGAAAATGTTAAGAAGCACTAAATTTGGGATTTGAAGAGAAGAACGCGTAGTGGACATCTGTTGAAAGCCTAGAAACACTAGAGATCAAGGTGTTAAGACGCTTGCCTCGCAGTCGTACTTTTTCAACCGTGCTGCGTTATGATCTTGACACACTCTTGACTATCCGTGCATCCATGTTCAATCATCTACGACTCTATCCTAGGCTAAGTCATTCGGCTTGACCTTGCCTCTATTTAAGGCCAAGGTCTCTCACGTGCAATGTCGCATCTCAATTGTCATCTTAGTTCCCAATTGAAACGATCTTCATCTCATGATATTGTCCCTAAGTTCTGAGATGTCATCAGCCATCATAGCTTGCTTGGTCTTGCCCATCGAGAATGGACCCATGTGTCATTCATATTATTAAGGCATCTTGAACATTCATCCATCTGTGTTCTATCGAGGCAATGGACCCTCTCATGTCCATGTTAATATCATTTACAGACTCCATATCGGATAGTAAGTGCATATACCAATCTCCAACACATGGGATAGGATGCAATGTCAACACACCCATGTCATTCGACATTGTCCTTGAAAGACACATTTCAAAGGAAGTCGCTCATGAAACTCATCTCATAACGCCCGCTCTCATTGTGACACACATATGTGTAATAGGGCAGCTCACTTAGGCTTACATGGCAAAGGGTAGTGAAGTGTTGACACCATATCTTCCACAAAGGTATATTATAAGGCATTTTCAATATGGCAAGTGTAGACATGATTTTGATAAACAGTCATATGGTGTCATGGAGAGTCCCTCCAATGTTAGATTGACACCAAATTTGGCAAACTCCTATATTTCATATGGATGAACTTAACTCTAGACCTCAAACTTTTTTTGAAACCCTGACTTTTGAGGTTAAGGCCTAATGTCCTACCTTGTCTTTATCAGACCTATCTTTGTCCATCTTGTCTACTCGTTGTCCCTATATTGCTTATGTCTCATCTTAATTTCAATACCCACTTTATATGATGTAATGGATGGTGCACAATCCTCCTCAGTCGCATCATGAAACTTATCTATCTTGATCGTCGTGTGGCCGGATGGAATCCACATAACGGTCATTGCTATGCTTGTCATTATGTGAGGGTTACAACCTACTCTCTTCATAGTATAATTGTGACATTCTCCCTCACTTAAAATAGTCATCGTCCTTGATGACTTTCTCTGGAGCATAATCATTCCATGGCTTGTGACACTCTCTCTCACTTAGTCTCGACATCGTCTTCGATGATGATCCAAACTTCAGACTTGCTACTAACGAACTCGCTAAAAATATGTGATTCAGAACGAAAATAAAAACTACGCACTACTTATGAGCTATCCCACTTACAGATCTTTCCTCGGTTTTCGATACTCACAACATAAGCATGAAAAAACCAACTAACCAAGTATTGTGGGCTATCCTACTTGGGAACTTCCTCGCCCTTCTCTTAAACTCGGCTGAAGGCTCACCAGACAACTCATGACAACCTAACTAGCGTCAACATATCCTCACCTAATCTAGGCGGAGCATGCCCCAAACGTGGACACTTGGGCCTCAACACTCATATTCTCTGAATTGTATACAATGGTGCATCCCTTTGAGTGAGGTTCGCATGTCAACCACAACATTTTCTCGTCGTGGCACCAACCCATACAGTAACGAAGCCTGAAAAAAAACAAAAAAAGTGTGAAAAAATGGTTCTAGAGAGATGGAGGGAGTTCATCACCAACTCTAGTCTAGCCATGAGGAGTCTGATTTCGGCCAAGTTTCCTTCACACAACCTCGGTAGAACTTTGAGGAGAAGTTTTTTTTACCGTTGATTCATCCAAAACCATCCAGAATCGAGGAACAAGAGGTAAGATTTCACATTTTTTTCTCTAATTTTCATCATGTCCATAAGATTTATTAGGAATTAGGTTTTAAAATTTCATTGGGATATTTTTGGATGGATTTCACACATTTTAGGAAGAAAGGCAAAATTGAATCTAGAACTACCCTAGAATTTTACTCACCTAGAGTCACTACCATCACTAGAACATAATCATTTTGTGTGAAAGTAAGCATTTAAACTTCATCATAAAATATAAAGTTCATCTTAAAATACTGTCATAGACTTACATGTTCAAAAACATCTTTAAAACGACAAAATGAAATACTAAATGAAATACTAAATGAAATAAATAAACATTAAAATAAAAATAAAAAACTCTATTCTAACCTAAGTCGAAGAAAATAAATACAACTACCCAACAGGGGTGCCTTGCCTTTCCTTGAAATAGAAGTAGCACGTGGCTTGAGTATTTTAAGAAATACTTAGTAAGTGACCCTGCTATTGGGGTTATATGTAAGCACGTACAATCATGAGTGAGACCTATCATATCGGTCTATATTCCTTAGGCGGCTATCCTAAGCTGGTTAATTAGATATGTATTTACTGTTCTACACACGGTTCACACGTGTGAGTATGGATCCACCAGTCGGTTCGCACACCTTCTGGCCTCTTTTTTGTCGGGCGAGTATTCTCTGGGAGCTATTGATGATAGACGCCCTTTAGGAATAGCGACCGTCACAGTATTATAATAAATACAATGTTTGTTTCCTTGTCTCGTAGTGTACGCATTTGTACCATCATAAAAGGAGAACGGGTATCCCCCAATGCATGAACACACAATGACCCCCTCTAGCGTTTTCATTTATATCATATCATTTTATCATAAACTTCTATGCGTATATCAGGGTTGTGCATTATGTCAATTCATCATATTGCATATCAATCATATCATATATCATTCATGTCAAGCATATGCCATATCATAAACATGTTGTCTCTTCTAACGTATCATATCATTTCATGCACATATCATATCATTCATTGTATTACAACATGCGTCGTATCGTCAATTATACTACATCATAACATATATCACAATATTCACATATCATATCATGAGTATGTCGTCAAGCATATTATGTCCTAACATATGATATCGTAAACATATGATTTCGTCACATATAGCATCTCATTCACATAATATATCATATGCATAACATTTCATAATCTTTTGCATTTAACGAGCATATGTCACTCGCGATGTCACGAGCACGTGTAATCATACAATATACAATTATAACCGAATTGATTTGAGTTATGTCGGAAAAGTTATGAAAATCTAAATAAATTAGAAATCTGAAGAAATCGCATGAATCTATAGAAATTCACTCGAGGAAGACGAACGAGAAGGAGCCATATGTCAGTATGCCGTTGGCATGTGTGATCCATGAGTAACAAACCCGACCCGGTCCATTCACCCATATCAAACCCACTTTAGCGCCCGCAACTAATCGCTCTACTCCGACTTACCCGACTCGATTGAGCTTGCCACATGTGCCATTTATCGTCATGAAGAAAATTGAAGAAATCAACACACGTGACGTTTGAAACGCACACCTTGGGAGTCGAACATGCAAAATAGCACCTGCCACATGTCAATCCTAAACACGTCTACTCATCCCCAAACACGTCAACCAATTATTGTTCTAGATTATAACACTAATATCCTTTGAGGGTTAGGGCATATAATGAATTATATTGTATTGTAAATAAAATAATTAGAATTATGATTAATTATTAAATTACAACTAATTAATTATAAGGTTTTAGGATCCTAGTATGTTTACAAAAATCATGAACCACTTAAATATATATATATATATATATATATATATATATATATATATATATATATATATATATATCCTTATCTCTTTACTAGATTTGACTATATGAAAGTGAGGCATGTTAAAGAGCAATAACTATATGAAAGTGATATACATAGAGTTGGTAGGTATGAAAGTGACGTACATCTATGCATAAAAGGAATGCTTATCTAGAGAGATATAGTATTCACGAAAGTAATGCATGCCTAAAGGTTTGGTGTACATGAAAGTGGTGTTTATTGAACAACTTTTATGAAAGTGATGTATATCCAAAGAAAATAAAAGAAGTGGAAACAAAAATGCTAAGCTACAAGTCTCACTCTAGTAATATTAGCATAAATCATGTTAAATGTTATTATATATTCTCATTCTAGCAGTGCAGTGTAACGCCGGAACCTCGACGAAAAATTAAAATACTTTATTTTTTCTTTAACACTTAAACTTCTTGGATTTTATTTAGAGTCTTGAAGCTAAATTTTAAGATGTAATAGAAGATAAAAATTCTTAGAAAGGTTCTATGAGTCTTAAGAAAAATATAAAAGAAAACCGTGAAAATTAGAAAAATTAGTCAAAGTCAACTCTTTAGGGGGCATTTCGGTCATTTTTGCTCAATCACTCAAAAATAGCTTAATCAAATAATTAGTGGAAAATAAAGAAAAATGAAAATAAAGAAGAGAGACAAGGGAAAGTTATGAAGAGGAGTTCAATTCTAGCCAAAATTCCTACTTGAAACTTTCTTAAAACCTTTCAGAGGGATATTTTTAAATTTTGAATCCGCCAAAATCGTCAAGGAACCAGGAAAATTTAAATGTAAGTTCTTAAGTCTTTTAATCTCAGATTTTCCTTAAAACCGTGAAGATTATTAGGAGTTAGGTAATGAGAACCGTGAAGATTATTAGGAGTTAGGTAATGAAATTTAAGATTAACTTGAACAATACCTATTTGCATTGTTTTCACTTTTGGCGTTTAAATTTTTTTTTACGGTATGTCTTTTAATTCATGTGAAATTTTACCATTTTTTTTATTTATTATTTGTTTTCACTTTCATCTCTTTGTCATGGTCTAATTTCTCGAGTTTGCACTTTGCAACAATAATCGATCTAAAAAAAAAAAAAAAAAAAAACCTTGAATTCTTGTATTAACTAGTACTTTAAAAATTTCTAATATTTTATCTGCATGGGTTAACGTAATTGACAAAAATCTTCTAATGTAGAAAGAGCCTCTTTAGTCATTGCCAAGGGACCCATCGTTGTTGGATTAATTTTCGTTTTATTATGTTTGTTTGATTGTCAATCAATTAAGTTCTTCAAGAAAAATTTGTTGCAAAGGAAACATAGGTGAAATCACTTATACCTTAGAGAGAGTCGTAAGATACAGTCATCTACTAGGTATTCTGAATACTCAGCATATTTTAAAATCTTTAATTTTTTCTTTTCTAAAATTATATTATAAGATCCCTTAAATTGTTTTGTACTCTATCATGTGCTACGATGTTTCATTCAAATATTAAATAACTAGGGTAAGTTGTTCTAAAGAAAATATTTTATCTTTATAGCTTTTTTCGTGAGTTTTCAACTGTTTTTAATAGTTCGCTACAACTAATAAGGTACCGGGTTTAAGTGTCTGTCTTGTGTTTTTTAAGAACCTTTTTGTTCGGTTAATAAAAATAAATTTATTTAAATCATCAAGCTATCCCAACAAGGATTATAAAAAATAAATAAATGTTATTGTTGTCCTTCTTTTGAGAACCAGGCAGAGCATCATGTGGCATTGGCAACACAAGATTTGTTTTAGATGTCTTTATCATTTTAAAGGCAGTGATGTCTGCTTGAATGTAACACCTGTTACCACAATGCCCCTCTCTTTTTCTTTTATTTATTCATTTTGTTACCCATTTCTTAAAGTAGAAACTTTTACATTATTTTAAATATATCTTTTTTTTTTTTAATTTTATTTTTCTTAAATGTGGATTCAGCTATGGTGGCATTCACTCATTGGTTCTCTTCCCTTTTCTTCCTTTCCTCTCTCTCCAAATATTTAAAAAAATAAATAAATAAATAATCCATCCTTCTTTTTCAATATTTTTTAGATCATTTAAATATTAAGATGAAAATATGAATGTTTTAGCAAATTGGGATTTAAATTGAGAAGAGAACGAAACACCCTCTACAAGAGTATAACAGTGTGGAAATCTTTCCCTAGTAAACGCGTTTTAAAAACCCTAAGTGGAAGCTCGAAAGAAAAAACGATGACAATATCTACTAGCGTTGCGTTAAAGTCGTTAAACATTCACAAATTTGGAAGCAACAACACCATCTAGATTCTCTTTTCCCGATCTATCTTTCAACCCTTTTTATCTTTATATTTTTTTCTTGTTCCTATCAAGTAAAAAAAATGACTCTTTTTTTTAAAACAAGAATCTACTCTCTTTTCTATTTTTTCCTCTCAAATCTTAGCTCTCTTTTTGTCACCTCATTTCTTTTTCTTACCTTTTTATCTTTTTTTGTTATTAAATAATAAACTACCAACGTTAACACGTGGTCGTGTTTTTACTAGAATATCAAATTATCGTGAGGTTAAATGTACGAGATGAAAAATACAACTCTTATATAGGAGAAAATGTTTGGAATATTCATTTCAATAATAGAAACAAAGGGCACATAAAGGGTTTCGCATAAGTTAACACCTCATTTCGAACCATTTGAGTGCATGTACACAAAAAGGTGAATTGATGCTTCACATTGCGTTTGTCTAATCGTTTTCTCTTTTTATGGAAAAAGGAATATCCAAAAAAATTAAGTTTGGTATACCNTCTTCCCTTTTCTTCCTTTCCTCTCTCTCCAAATATTTAAAAAAATAAATAAATAAATAATCCATCCTTCTTTTTCAATATTTTTTAGATCATTTAAATATTAAGATGAAAATATGAATGTTTTAGCAAATTGGGATTTAAATTGAGAAGAGAACGAAACACCCTCTACAAGAGTATAACAGTGTGGAAATCTTTCCCTAGTAAACGCGTTTTAAAAACCCTAAGTGGAAGCTCGAAAGAAAAAACGATGACAATATCTACTAGCGTTGCGTTAAAGTCGTTAAACATTCACAAATTTGGAAGCAACAACACCATCTAGATTCTCTTTTCCCGATCTATCTTTCAACCCTTTTTATCTTTATATTTTTTTCTTGTTCCTATCAAGTAAAAAAAATGACTCTTTTTTTTAAAACAAGAATCTACTCTCTTTTCTATTTTTTCCTCTCAAATCTTAGCTCTCTTTTTGTCACCTCATTTCTTTTTCTTACCTTTTTATCTTTTTTTGTTATTAAATAATAAACTACCAACGTTAACACGTGGTCGTGTTTTTACTAGAATATCAAATTATCGTGAGGTTAAATGTACGAGATGAAAAATACAACTCTTATATAGGAGAAAATGTTTGGAATATTCATTTCAATAATAGAAACAAAGGGCACATAAAGGGTTTCGCATAAGTTAACACCTCATTTCGAACCATTTGAGTGCATGTACACAAAAAGGTGAATTGATGCTTCACATTGCGTTTGTCTAATCGTTTTCTCTTTTTATGGAAAAAGGAATATCCAAAAAAATTAAGTTTGGTATACCTTTTTATTCTTTTCTTTACTTTTCTTTGGGTTATTGTTTCCATGTTTATGTACTTGCGCGTATTGGGACTCTGATAGATTTAAGAAATTAAAAACAAGATCGAGAAAATAATGTATAATGTTGAAGTAGTTCGATTGGGAGATCTCCCATCGGTTGGAAAGGAGAACTAAACACCATTTATAAGGGTGTGAAAACCTATCCCTAACAGACGCGTTTTAAAAACCTTGAGAGAAAGCTCGAAAAGCCCAAATAGAACAATATCTGCTGGTGGTGGTCTAAACAGTTACCTCGTTAATTTGGCTACATTCACTTAGCAAACAGTAAAAAATGTGTCATCCAGCTGCACTGGTTTACTTTAGTGTGAGTTTGATAGGTTAAAGCCTGGAAAGGAGAAAGAAAAATGCTCCTTTGTTTTAAGTTTACTTTTGTTTCCATTTTTTGCATCAACTTCACTTTTGCTTTGCAATGAATGTCTCCCGTTGAAGATGGGTTTGGAATGCCTTTTGGTTTTATGAACTTTGTTTTAAAAATAATCTCAATAAAGGTTTTTTAATATTTTTTTTTAAAAAAGTTACANAATTTTTTTTTTTTTTTTTTTTTTTTTACACTATATTCAAATTGATCCTATTAATTAAAAAAAAAAAAAAAAAATCGAACCTTTTTATGATTATTCGATGTAATAGTCTCTTAATAATGGTTGAAAGTAAATTATTTTGCTTAAATATTAAATTTGAAATATTTACTTATTTAGGAAATTTTCACTTGGATATAGGACCTAAGGCTGCCACTAAAGGTAGAAAATCATTTAGAGCAATTCTTCCTTTTAAAAACCATTTCAAACATAAAAATAACATCATAAAAGTACATCGTTGAAAACAGGAAAGAAAAATACCTCATTTTAAATTAGGGTTACAACCTAAATGGAGAAATTCAACTATTCAAACTTTATTTCAACCTAAATGCAGAGATTCAAGTATATGGTAAATTATCCTCCCAATCAAATTCTCTTTTGGTTAAAGGTTCAAATAATTGACTTTGTCGATATATCATCAATGTCTCCTTTGTAACATCAAGAAGAGTGTTTAACAAATTTATGTCAAAACCCAAAATTCGGGATTCAAAATCAAGGGCAAGACCAATAGACTATGCAATAAAAGCACGTAAAAAGAGATAAGCAAGAAGATTTTATGAAAAAATTTCAACATTTAAGAGGATGAATTTAAATCAAAACAAATGTTCAAATAGTATATGAATCTCATAGGAGAAGTTTATGGGGTACAAAACGTATGATGTAACTATGCATGACTATACAGACTCCTATACGCCCCGGGTCACTTCTCTGTGGCTCCATGACTCTCGAATACCCTCCTGCCTCGATCACTAGCATCATTCACCTGAAAAAAAAAAATGTAGAAAGGGATGAGTATAAAAATACTCAATGAGCAACCTACTTGTATGCTCTTTTTGCATCCTTAGCCTAGTAAGTATCTAGGGACTTTATTTTGGGTTATAGGGTGCGTGGTCTAAGCTCCAATACTATCTTAGCAGTTGAGTACCCAAGCCAGTCTCTATACTGAAGTGAACCCCTAGGGGTTTAACCAGTTTTCCCCTCCTTATTTTCTACCACTTAGGTGGCTTATCTTACTTATGCGGTGAATATGTAGAGGCATGACCGCAGAAGTAAAACTGAGGGGACTATATGACTGGATCAAAATCTATAAAAACTCTCTGAACATCATTCGTGGAGGTTAGCTGACAACCCTCCCACGGGACCATACCACCACTAAAGTTGAGGGGGTTGCGATCCCTTGTGTGTCGGTTAGCTACTAGGTCAACCTATATGGTTCCACGTTGTCCCATTCAGGGATGGGTATATCGCTCAGAAGTCCTATTGAGGAGACCCCTAGTTATCTCCACTAGGTCAGGGCACGAATCACACTACCCTGTCCAGCTAAGTCTAGCTTGACGATTTTGATATCGGAATAGAGCCTCGACGGTACGGTATCAGAGCAGAAAGGAAAGTGGAGGCTCTAGTGACACTATTCAC
Organism: Cucurbita pepo subsp. pepo; assembly: GCF_002806865.2. Taxonomy (NCBI): domain Eukaryota; kingdom Viridiplantae; phylum Streptophyta; class Magnoliopsida; order Cucurbitales; family Cucurbitaceae; genus Cucurbita; species Cucurbita pepo. Next base: position 6,718,767 of record NC_036639.1, on the reverse strand, counting down.
ACTGCTCAAGTACAACGAGCTACCTCGATTATCCACGGTTACCGTGGTGTCTTACCAGATTTTGTAGGGCAATTCTTGATGGCTTAGACACGAATTCACTCATCTCTAGGATCCTCGCGTAAGACCTCTCAAACCTATCGTGGTATAGGTACTAGGGTTTAGGCCCGTTGGCCACCTTTCATGACCCTAAATGCACGGTCTCCTAGAGACATTTTGTTCTAGGTTTTTGTCTAGGCCGATTAGTTTCTAGCACCCTAATCTAGGCTCATTGTATCTTCCTATTAAAAACATGAAAGAAAACACAAGCAATCACTCACTAGAGTTAACATGCAATAGTTCATGCAATATTAACACACATGCTTGACGGAGAGATAACATCTATCTTCACTCGAAGCGCAGATTTCACAAAATTTCCTTCCTCCTTTCACATACATACAATATCAAAATCTTGGCCTAAAGTAATTTCATAATCAATCGATTCTAAGTACATTTAATTTTCTTATTTTAATCTCTTTCCATCACTCACTTGGTTCGGCTACCTAGGATTAATGGTTTAATAGTATGCAGGCTTATCCAAGCAAACACTACAAGTACTTCTTGTGGAAAATCAAAATGATTACATGGTTGACCCGTGCCTTCCTGAACTAGATCTTCTAATCGGATAAGGTTTCAAAAACTTTGAAATTTCCTTGGTAGGCCCAAATTCACATAAGAACAAAGTAAGTATCGAAATCGGTGCAAAAAACTAGCGAACGAAGGCCGAACAGAGAAATTTGGAGGACTCACGCACTGATCACGCGCTCTGAGGGTCGCTACGTGCATTTTTCATGCACACATACCACACGCAAAATTATGTGCAATCACAGGTCATGTGTAACGACCCGAAATTTTCTACATAATTTAAGGTCGCTACTGTATACATACCATAAACATTGAATGTGGAAGACTTCATTTAAATTCCATAAAACATAACCTTTATCTTAAAAACACAGCCATGGACTTACGTGTTTCGAAAACATCTTTAAAACGACACAACTAAAGACCCGAAATAAAATAAATAAGCGTTTAAGTTTAAAACATCCTATTCTATCCTAAGTCTAAGAAAATAAATATCACTATCCTATGCATGTGCCATGATCTCGAGTTGCGATGCCGTCGTCAGCCGTACAGGAATGCCTTGCCTTAACCTGAAAAATGTAGTAGCACATGGCCTGAGTATTTAAAGAAATACTCAGTAAGTGACCCCACTATTGGGGTTAAATGCAACAATCACATGCAATGAAATGATGAGACCTATCTTTCGTTTCGTTTCGTTTCGTTTCGTTTCGTTTCGTTTCGTTTCGTTTTCCCTACGGTATAATCCTAACAGGTAATCGTGGACGTGTACCATATACTCTACACGCAGCCCATACGTGCGAGTATGGGCTCACCAGCTAGTTCGCACACCGCTGGGCCACTGTCCCTAGCCGGTGGGCATGCTCTGGGGGCCCACCGGGACCCGTTAAAACTAAAACCGTCACGGCAGCGCTATGCAGGGCATAACGATCGTTGTCCTGCCATTTGGATGTACGCGTCCGTACCCTCGTGATGGGATAGGGGTATCCCCCCAAATGCATGATCACACAATATGCATGAGGTCCCACTAGTCCTACAGTCATCATTTAATGAACATAACCCCGTGTCACGTTTTCATGCTTACATGTCATTCTCATTCTCATTTCGTTACATATCATACATATTCCTAGCGGGGTTATGTATCATGCAATTTACCGTATTTCATGTCATACAATTCATTCAGTTACATTTCAATACTCATACAACAAGCCATAATCGTACAAGGGCCACACATCGTCACATGCATTCATATCACATCAACTAAGCAGCATAAATAACATACATTCACGTTCACATGATTTCGTACTTAAGCACAATAATCTAGCATACAATGTATCATATCATAACCAAGTCATAACGTAAACACTTCATAGTCATATCGTTCTCTAACTTACCATAGCCTTAACGTTCTTATACCTATCACAGACATATCATTACGTAACGTACCTTAGTCATATCATCACCAGAACGTATCCTAACGCCATCGTTCTATCAATCTATCACAAACCTATCCCTTTCTACCCATAACCTAACCGTATTCTTTCATCAATCTCTCCTATCCATAGCACTCCGGTATGTAACCTAACCTTAACGTTTCGTGAACGTATCTTACTCCTATCGTTACATTTTGTTTTGTGCATCCTTCTCGTATCCTATCTCAAACATCTTCTAGAGCACATTGTACCATAATTATTATCATACAATCCACATATTATATAACATAACGTAATAGGAAGCATATCGACTCACAGACAATTCACACATCAATATATATGACACGTACAGAACCACAGGGCTCATGTCAACATAAAAAATAACCATGCCAATAGTAAGGTCACTTACCTGGCTAGCTTAAGTCGTTGTCACAAATATATCTTTAATGAAAGTTCGATTCCGTCCTTTGAAATCCGAGTCAACCTCTTCAAATGACATATCTCCTCCGACGTAGCTAGTCTGCTTAAACCTTTAGTTTTCTTTTTCTATTTGTTTTTGTAGGAAGGAAGAATTATGGGTAAATCTGCATTGTTTTTACAGAAAAGAGATTCGTGATTTGTTGCCAGATTTATTTTTAGGGAAGGAGTGGTGAGAGATTGAAGGAAGGAGGAGGGATGGGTTACCAAATGTTTTTCTTCTTTTAATTTTTATTTATTTTATTATTTTATTATTTTAACTATTTTTTTTAATTATTTTTATTTGTTTATTTCTTTATTTATTTTTGGGCTATTACATCATGACATCGAGTTGGATGCCATTCAGGTTGCGTGGGTATAAGTCGTGTGTGGGTTTTCAATTCGGATTTGAACCGACCTGGATCCGCACATTTGACGTGTGTCGATTGGCGGGCTAGATGTGTTCCTCCAGCTGTCTTTTGCCATGTGTCATCTGTCGGTTATGTCACGCTCCTCTGTGTGTTGGGTGATGCATGCCAGTTTCCTTCTCTTTCCCTACATGCTAGGATTTCTCACAAGGACAAAATTTCATGTTTCAAACTACTTTTTTTCAGATTTTTGTAACCTAACGCACACAACTCATATCAACTTGGTTTCTCCACCAAAGTCGTAGAGTTGTATTCTACCTACGCTGACGTATTTTTCTTATGATTTTTAATTGACTTGGGACGAAATTGGATGTTCAAAGTGATGAAAAACTCATGTTTATCGTTTCTTGACTGAAGCACCCAAACTCAGGCTGTAGTCTGTCTTTCGTCCGAGCTCCTTCAAGAAACATATGTGGATCCTCTTTTAGTTCATCACTTCACAGATTCAAGGCTTATTTCTCAAGAAATTCTTCAGATGTATGAAAAAAATGAAATGGCCATAACTATACCTTTATGCGTTCTCGATTTTCTTGATGGAAAGAGCGAATCCACCACCCAAACCTCTCTTCCAGCACCAAGAGGAGTCTCGATTTGGATTTTTCCTCCTACAACCCTTGTGAAGAAATCAAGTCATTTCAAATTACAGCTTGGAAGATAAAAAGTTTAAAGAAAGTAGGTCAAAATTTGCACTAACGAAAATTTGGAAAAAAAATGGGTTCAAGTGAATTTTGGTTGGACACGTGTCAACCGACGGTGACTACAACATCTGACCAGGTACTTGACACATGTCAAGCTGGATGGAATGTCATGTTGGTTCTAGATGTAGACTCAACACACTTCTTTCCACTGACTCGACCCGCGTCCGAACCAAAACCTGCACCGCGAACTAAAACTTTGTACCTAAACTGGTGTTAGTTTATTTAATCTTGTATTAACCGTAATTCATTTGTATTTACTGCTTGTATTTCAAATTATGTCAGTTAAGGGAAGTTTAGCAGTAAAGGGAAGTTATTAGCGGTTAAGGGAAGTTATTAGCGGTTATTAATGTGTGGCTATTCTGTCTATATATGTACTGTGTAAGAAGTTGAATAATATGAGTAAGTTGGTTTTGTTTATTTTCTAAGTATTGTCTCTCTTAGAGAATAACGTTATTGTGCAGATTGGCAGGTTTCTTGTATGAGTGTTTCTGTCAATTGGTATCAGAGCGTGGTTACATGCCAAAGATCATGTCGTTGAAGTCTGCAACAAAGAAAGGTCTGGTATCACTCCAATACCCGACGTTATCGAGAACCAACTACTTAGCATGGGCTATGAAGATGAAGGTCTATTTGCGTGCTCAAGGGGTGTGGGACGCAATCGAATCAACTGAGTCTCTAGATAGTCTTGATGAATGGAAGGATAAATGGCCTTAGCAGCTATCTATCAAGCAATTCCTGAGGAGATGTTATTTTTGTTAGCAGAGAAAGAGACAGCAAAAGAAGCATGCATACGTTAAAAACTATCCATGTCGGTGTTGAACGTGTAAAGGAGGCAAAGATCCAAACTCTGAAGATTGAGTTCGAAATTATGAATATGAAGGAGTCCGAGACTATTGATGATTATGCAGCAAGGTTGACAGGAGTTGTTAATAAAATACGAACTTTTGGAGACAAGTTTAAAGAGGCATACTTGGTGAAAAATTTCTCCGCTCAGTACCTCCTAAGTTTCTTCATATCGCATTGGCAATAGAGCAATTTTCCGATTTAAAGGTGATGACCATGGAGGAAGTCATCGGCCGTCTTAAAGCATACGAGGAACGGATCGGTGGCAACAAAGAGAATGCTGAGCATGTCTTATTGACTCAAGGAGAATGGAAAGCAAAAGAACGTAGCGACAATGGAGGCCATAGCCGAGGGCGAGGTCGCAGTGGTCGCTGGAGAGGGAGAGGTCATGGACGTGGATATGACTCGTTTCATCAAGAGAAGAAGGCTGACAAGAGCAAGGTAAGATGCTACAATTGTCAAGGCCTAGGCCACTATGCCTCAGAATGTCGGAAGGTGAAGTGTTATAATTGTCAAAAGATTGGCCATTATGCATCCGACTGTAGATCGAAAAAATGGGAGGATCAGGCGCACTTGGCTGAGACGCAAAGTGATGAGGATGAGCCAGCCTTACTTACAGCACAAGTTTGTGAAGTCCAAACTCTCGGTTCACCAGAGTTGACGGAGATGGCTCTTTATGAAGAGAAGGTTGTCCCGGAAGAAATTGAGAAGAAAAACAACACTTGGTTCCTAGATACGGGAGCCAACAATCATATAACTGGTTGTCGAAGTTGGTTCTCGGAATTGAACGAGTCAGTGACCGGCACAGTGAAGTTCGGAGATGGATCACTTGTAGAGATAAAAGGACGTGGAGATGTGAAGGCTACGTCTGTGAAAAAAAACAGAGAAGATGATTGATGAGGAGAAAGTCGATGGCTCTGTGAAGATGGAATCGGANTGTTATTTTTGTTAGCAGAGAAAGAGACAGCAAAAGAAGCATGCATACGTTAANATGGCGAGAAAATCGTTGGCGCTGTGAAGTTTGAATCCGAGGAAAAGAGCGATGGCGTTGTGGCGGAGGTCCAAGAATGTGGCAATGGAGGTAGCAAAAGCAAAGGAGATAAAAGAGAAGGAGGTCACCCGTGACGATGAGAAGAAGGAGAAGGAGGACAGAAACAATGGCGGTGCTATTGAAAAACAGGTCGCCGGAGAAACGAAAGTAGAGAAGGAGAAGGAGAAGGAGGCCATTGTTTCCGGCAGTGCAATTAAAGTAGCACAGGGAACTAAACCTGTCGTGGAACAGTAGTTAGCAGGACAATTAGAATAGGTAATTAAACTTGTTGAGGAAAAGCCGTTGGCCGGACAAGTAAAACAGGTAATTAAAACTGTCGATGAAAAGCAGTTGCCCATTGAAACGAACACAGAGAAGAAGGAAGGCGGCGATAATGGCGGCAGCGGCAGCGTTGAACAAGTAATCAAACTGGTGAAAGGAACTATTAATATTGGATGTCATTATGTGAAGGCAAAGCAAGTAGAAAGAAACAATTGCATGGGATCCAATTACATGGACTTCAAACAAACAAAAGATGGTAGCACTTTCATCCTGTGAAGCGGAGTATATTGCGGCGACGTCAGCTGCTTGTCAAGGAATATGGTTAGGAAGTTTAATGAAAGAATTGGTTTGAAGAATATAAGAATGTGAAGATCGAAATACAAGATTAAGGGGATGATTTGTTAGTTTATTTAATCTTGTATTAACCGTAATTCATTTGTATTTACTGCTTGTATTTCAAATTATGTCAGTTAAGGGAAGTTTAGCAGTTAAGGGAAGTTATTAGCGGTTAAGGGAAGTTATTAGCGGTTATTAATGTGTGGCTATTCTGTCTATATATGTACTGTGTAAGAAGTTGAATAATATGAGTAAGTTGGTTTTGTTTATTTTCTAAGTATTGTCTCTCTTAGAGAATAAAGTTATTGTGCAGATTGGCAGGTTTCTTGTATGAGTGTTTGTGTCAACTCGAACACAACTTGCAACCATGAATTGGCCTGACCCAAGATCACGACTCACAACTATGCCTTTTCCCCCACGTGATACGCACGTGTAGGAGTCTTTTCGGCATGTGAGTCACCTTTGTTCGTCGTTTGACCTCCATTTGCAATTTTTCGCCCTTATTTCAATACTACACTTATTTATTCCTTAATTAGGTTCTTATAATTTTCTATCATTTTTGGGGACTTTTCTGGCCAATAATCATTCTCGAGAAGGTACGTGATAAACCGATAAGTAACCACACGGATTTCTAGGAAGTAATACTGATAGAAATCACTTTGATTTGCATGCATGCTAGTAAAACCAACCTTAGGGATTGATAGACATGACCTGTACCTAAGAATATCGGATAGTTGCATGATTATTTGCTCTCGTATCTAAATATGTATGAATTGAACGTTGCATGTTGATTTATATCGTTTTATAGAGCTTTTACATTATCATGTTGGATTAGAGGATAAGATTTTGTGTATCTACACTTTGGGTGTTTGATGGATGTTATTTCCTCGTTAAGCTTGTGTGTGTTTACTTGCATGAATGATTATACTAGCACCAGGTGAATAAATGTATGATTTTCCGTGTAGAGGATTAGTAGTAGAAACAACCTAAGATTAGGGTATGTGAGTTAGTTTGGTTAGTCTACGACCTAGATGGAATGCCTCTAGAGGACAACCATTATGGAATAGTAAGAGGTGATCAGAGGGTGAGACCTCATACTCCTAACTGATCCAAACTTGGGATGTGGGAATCGCGTAACCTGAGATGTTGAGATTCGTCAAGACAGCCAAACCGCCCTAGAGACCTAAACGACTATTATGGCGACCGTGGAAGACACAAAGGTACCTTGTAGGTCGGTAGCAACTTGTACGACATCTATGGAGCTTCCATTGCCCTTTCCACTCTGATTTAATATCCTTAAGTTAAACCTGAGGTCAATTAGGGTTAGTGTGACCTGAGTGAGAGAATTTAGCTAGAGTACTCTGTGCGGAGGATCTGACTTATGGGAGGGCGTTGATCATGCAGGTAGTTAGTAGAGCTAGTATGTATAGAGGTTAAAACTCCTGACCTTGAGTGACTCAATGGGTTGTGGGATGGTTTCACCAGCTACCTCCCATGGATGACGAGCAGTCTAGCACTCACCATGTTGTCCCCACCTGATTGTGTGACAGTTCTTAAGGTAGCGCCTTAACTCTAGACACCAGACACCGCTGAAGCCTAGCTAGTTACCTAATACTGTGCACAACAAGCATGAGACAAGGAGGTACTTGGTAGCTCAGTGGTCAAAGAAGAATATCAGCCCGAGGCATCTTTCTAGTCTACATATTTTGTAGTCACCATTTCAATACACATTTTGTATTTAGAGTCCCATTCTCTCTTTAAAGGAACACAAAATATATACGTACATGTCTTTGATTTTACTTTAGTATTGCAAACAGTGTGGTATTGTCTTAAACACACGTTGAAATTTGATGGTGATTTTTCATTCTTTTATCGTACATACTATTGCATTGCATAGCCTGTCAGACACATACCGGCTTTCGACACCTCAAATTCTGGGGTGTGACAAAGTTTTATCAAAGTAGTTAGATTTTGTGTCTTGTAGACCTTTAAGGTAGAGAGTCATTAACCTCTATGACTCAGTCTGTCGATACGCCCCGCCATGACTAGGTGAGTGGTCATAATTTAAATTGAGAAAATTTTGATAAGAAAATTTTCCTTTCTTACCTAATTGTGATGTTGTGGATGTTATTATTATTATTTATTTATTTATTGCGTCTTAAGACTCATGGAGGTCGAGGAGATTATTCACATAGTTGAAGCTGAGGTGCCATCGCCGTAGCTGCCCAAAGAGGGCGAAAGAGGGTTGTGATCAGAGATCCTGTCACGTACTTACTCAGGCACAAGTGCTGCCTGTACAAACGACTGCGACTCTCTCTTTAAATTATACAATTATTTATGAGGACAACGATGGAGACCTAGGCTCAGACTAGTCTGAAACTATAGGCATTGGTTGCAAACCAACTTGGCACATAGCCCTAGATGGAATGAAAGGATGACTGTTGAGTTTAAAAATCTAAGAGAATTCCAAAAGTATAACATGTCGTCTTTCAAGTGCGACAAGATCAATCAAGTTGCACTTTAGTCCTAAATGGAAGCAGTAGAGACACATTTCTTGTTATATGAACTGTTTTAAAGAGTTTTAGGTATACTACGCAACCTACCTGGTAAAATGGGAAGCATATTTTTGGTAGAAAACTATTAAAAATCACATGTTTGTTTAGATTGCTATCAGTTTAAATCATTAGGAGTTGTTTTAGTTTTGATTTGTTTACTGATTTGTTACCAGATTTTCTGCAGATTATTAGGTAGATTTTTTAATATATTTTATATTCTCTCTATATTTATAGAGCCTTCTTGCTCTTCATAAATACAATCTTCCTATCAACCATTCAATCACTCATTCTTTCACTAACAAATTGGTATCAGAGCCGTCTTTTTAAGGGATCTGTGAGATCAAAATGGAAGGAGAATTCAGTTTTTCAGCTGTTGCACCACCAATCTTCGATGGAGACAATTATCAAATGTGGGCAGTTCGTATGGAGACTTATCTGGAGGCTTTGGATATTTGGGAAGCAGTAGAAGAGGATTACAAGGACCCTCCACTTCCAACAAATTCTACTGTAGCACAAATCAAAGTACAGAAGAAAAAGAAGACAAGAAAATCAAAGGCAAAAGTTTGCCTATTTGCAGCTGTATCTCAAATGATCTTCATGCGAATAATGTCCCTCAGAACAACAAAGAAAATCTGGGATTACCTCAAGGCTGAATATGAAAGAGATGAGAGGATTCGTGGAATGAAAGTCCTGAATTTGATTAGGGATTTCGAGTTGCAGAAGATGAAGGAGACTGAGTTAGTGAAAGAGTACTCTGACAGACTTTTCAGCATTATCAACAAGGTGAGATTGCTTGGTTTTGTGTTAAATAATTCCAGGATTGTTGAAAAGCTACTGGTCACTGTTCCAGAGAAGTTTGAAGCCACCATTACTATCTGGAGAATACCAAAGACCTGTCAAAGATTTATCTTATAGAGCTCTTGAATTCTTTACAAGCACAAGAGCAAAGGAGGTCTATGAGGCAAGAAGGGGTGATTGAAGGTGCCTTACCCGTTAAGCATCAAGACAACAACAGGTATAAAAAGAAGAAAATTTTCAAAAACCAATCGACAAATGGAGATTCATCTGCCAACTATCCATCTTGCAGCCATTGTGAGAAGAAAGGTCATCTACCATACAAGTGGTGGAGAAGACCTGATGCCAAATGCTCCAAAGGCAATCAACTTGGACATGAAGCTGTGATCTGCAAAGTCAAAGGTCAGGTGAAAGAAGTAGATGTACATGTAATTGATCAAGAAGAAGAAAATCAATTGTTTGTGGTCACTTGTTTCTCAGACAAAGAATCAAACGAGAACTGGTTGATTGATAGTGGGTGCACAAATCATATGACATATGACAAGGAGTTTTTTGAGGAATTAAGAGACGCTGAAATCAAGAGAGTGAGGATTGACAATAGTGAACACTTGGAAGTCAAGGGAAAAGGCACAGTAGCTATAATAAGCTATATAGGTACAAAATTTATTCCAGATATTTTATTTGTACATAAAATTGATCAAAATCTCTTAATTGTGATCCAATTCTTTTAGTGCCTCTTTTTGCGCCGTCGTATAACCCGTGGTATTCTTTAGTTCTTCGAAACCTTCTTCGACCACCTCCCATGCGTCTTGAGAACCGAGAAGAGCTTTCATTTAGATGATCCAAGTCTCGTATTCGTCTTCGTTACTCGTGGTAGCGGCATTTGTCCCATCATATTTTCCATCGGCTCTAATACTAATTTGTAGAAATAAAAGCTCACTTTGATACTAATTTGTTAAAATAACACTCACGAAACTGTGGAAAAGATGTCGAGAGGGGAGAGACAAGGAGACCAGGAATTCTGAAAAACTTTTTTTTCTATTACACTGTCCTTAAATGAGACAATTTCTCTCTCTGCTTTGCTCTACTTTTTACAATGGGAATACAAACTAATTTATAGGTTTTCTAAAGGCTAAAAATGGCTATCCCATATGCCATCATTTTCTAACCCACTATTTCTAAAATAGTTATTGGCCTTTCATTTTTTCCGCCTTTTCCTTCCACGACTTAGTTTCAAAGCTTACTAAAATTAACAAAAAAAAATTAAAACTACCCTTTTCATTTAAGTTTATTCCAACCGCTGCTTCTCCCCAAAAATGTTTTGGAAGATTCTTCTCATGAACCATGCATCTCGTCATCTCCATTATGAATCTATTCCTCCTTTCACTGACGCCATTTTGTTGAGAAGCATATGGTGCTGTCAATTGATGTTCAATTCCAGCCTCTTCACAAAACCTGTTAAATGTTTCTGAAGTGTCCTCCTTGCCATTATCTGACCTTATAGTCTGAATCAAGCATGCACTTTCATTCTCAACTCTGGCTTTGAATTTCCAAAATACACTCGCAACTTCTGACTTTTGCTTCAACAAGAAGATCCAACACATTCTTGTTAGATCATTAATAAAAGCAATGTAATAAAATTGGCATTTAATGATGGTTTTTGTTAAGGACCACAAAGATCAGTATGAACCAGCTGCAGCTTTTTCGAGGCTCTCTATGCCTCTTTAGGAAAGGGTTGCCTATGTTGCTTCCCAAAATTACAAACGNTTTAATGATGGTTTTTGTTAAGGACCACAAAGATCAGTATGAACCAGCTGCAGCTTTTTCGAGGCTCTCTATGCCTCTTTAGGAAAGGGTTGCCTATGTTGCTTCCCAAAATTACAAACGCGGCAAAGAGGCATGTCATCATCAATGTCAGCGAGTCCTTCTACCAGCTTCTTTGAATGCATCTGAAGGAAACCTCGATGATGAAAGTGTCTAAGTCTTTTGTGCCAAATCTCAGTGGCACTACCACTGGATACAAAGGTCATATGCTCTTTCTCCATCGGATTTAGAGCAAAGATTTTTCCTTTCATTTTGACATTGAACAAGTCTTTGCTACTAGCATCTCTGATCAAGCACTGCTTATACTCAAACAATACTTTATAGCCCTTATCAAGTAACTGACAAACACTTAAGAGATTTTGATCAATTTTAGGTACAAATAAAACATCTAGAAGAAACTTTGTACATTCGTAGCATGTTATAGCCATTGTGCCTTTTTCCTTTGACTTCCAAGTATTTGTCATTGCCAATCCTCACTCTCTTGACTTCACTGTCTTTTAATTTCTAAAAAAACTTCTTGTCATATGTCATATGATTTGCGCACCCACTGTCAATCAACCAGCTCTTGCTTGGTTCTTTGCCTAAGGAACAAGTGACCACAAACAATTGATCTTCTTCTTCTTGATCAATTACATGTGCATCTACTTCTTTCACCTGACCTTTGACTTTGCAGATCACAGCTTCATGTCCAAGTTGATTGCATTTGGAACATTTGGCGTCAGGTCTTCTCCAACACTTGTATGGAGGATGATCTTTCTTCGCACAATGGCGGCAAGGTGGATAGGATTTTTTTGAACATCCTCCTTTTGTCTTCTGATAATTGGCAGATGAATCTCAATTCGTCGATTGGTTTTTAAAAATTTTCTTCTCTTCATGCCTGTTGTTGTCTTGATGCTTAACAGGTAAGGCACCTTCAATCTCCCCTTCTTGCCTCGTAGACCTCCTTTGCTCTTGTACTTGTAAACTATTCAAGAGCTCTATAAGAGAAATCTTTGACAGGTCTTTAGTATTCTCTAGAGTAGTAATGGTGGCTTCAAACTTCTCTGGAACAGTGACCAGCAGCTTTTCAACGATCCTGGAATCATTTAACACAGCACCAAGCAATCTCACCTTGTTGTTAATGCTAAGAAGTCTGTCAGAGTACTCTTTCACTAACTCAGACTCCTTCATCTTCTGCAACTCGAAATCCCTAATCAAATTCAGGACTTTCATTTCACGAATCCTCTCATCTATTTCATATTCAGCCTTGAGGTAATCCTAGATTTCCTTTGATGTTCTGAGGGACATTATTCGCATGAAGATCATTTGACATACAGCTGCAAATAAGCAAGATCTTGCCTTTGATTTTCTTGTCTTCTTTTCCTTCTATGCTTTGATTTGTGCTACAGTAGGATTTGTTGGAAGTGGAGGGACCTTGTAATCCTCTTCTACTGCTTCTCAAAGATCCAAAGCATCCAGATAAGTCTCCATACGAACTGCCCACATTTGATAATTGTCTCCATCAAAGACTGGTGGTGGAACAGCTGAAAAACTGGATTCTCCTTCCATTTTGATCTCACAGAGCCCTTAAGAAGACGACTCTGATACCAATTTGTTAGTGAAAGAACGAGTGATTGAATGGTTGATGAAAAGATTATATTATGAAGAGTAAGAAGGCTCTATATATATAGAGAATATGAAAAGATATTTAGAAAATCTACCTAAAAGTCTGCAGAAAATCAGGTAACAAATAAGTAAACAAATCAAAACTAAATCAACTCTTAAATATAAGGAGATTTAATCAGATACTAACTGACAACAATCTAAACTGACACATGATCTTTAACAATATCCAGAGCTAGTGCCACTGAGATTTGGGACAAAATACATGGGCACTTTCATCATCGATGTTTGCTTCAGATGCATTCAAAGAAGCTAGTAGAAGAACTCGCTGACATTGATGATGACATGCTTCTTTTCCGTGCTTGTATTTTTGGGAAGCAACATAGGCAACCTTTTCCTAAATAGGCATGGAGAGCCTCGAAAAAGCTGCAGCTGGTTGATACTGATCTTTGTGGTCATCAGCGAACACCATCATTAAATGGTAATCTTTACTACATTATTTTTATTGATGATCTAACAAGAATGTGTTGGATCTTCTTGCTGAAGCAAAAATCAGAAGTTGCGGGCGTATTTTGGAAATTCAAAGCCAGAGTTGAGAATGAAAGTGCATGCTTGATTCACACTATAAGATCAGATAATGGCAAGGAGTACACTAAAGAAACTTTTAACAGGTTTTGTGAAGAGGTTGGAACTGAACATCAATTGACAGCACATACACTCCTCAATAGAATGACATCAGTGAATGTAGGAATAGATTCATAATGGAGATGACGAGATGCATGCTTCATGAGAAGAATCTTCCAAAACGTTTTTGGGGAGAAGCAGCAAACACTACTGTGTACTTGCAAAATCGAATTTCAACAAAAGCTCTGAAGGACCTGACACCATTTGAAGCTTGCATGTTAGAAGAGTTTGAAGATGAACAACAAAATGCTTTGGTTGATGATGAACCTGTCAAAGGAGAAGCTTTTGGTGATCGAGAAAAACAAAACCTGGGAGCTGGTTGATTGACCTCTCAACAGAAAGATAATTGGAGTAAGATGGGTGTTCAGGAAAAAGCTTGGAGTTCACAATATCTAAACAAGGAGGAATGTTAAAGATCACGTGTTTGTTTAGATTGCTGTCAGTTAGTATCTGATTAAATATCCTTATAGTTAGAAGTTGATTTAGTTTTGATTTGTTTACTGGTTTGTTACCAGATTTTCTGCCAATTTTTAGGTAGATTTTTTAATATCTTTTTATATTCTCTGTATATATAGAGAGCCTTCTTGCTCTGCATAATACAATCATCTTATCAACCATTCAATCACTCGTTCTTTCACTAACAAAAACCACCCATAAGACTCTCAGTCCTAATGAGGATACAGCACTGCGGGGTTAGTTCAAAGAATCATTCCAGCAAAAATATTATCCCATTACATCTTGCATGTAGAACCAGATGGCTTTCTTGAAGTTAAAGTAGGGGAAAAATCAGTGGAGTAGTACAATACGGAATTTAACATGTTAGCCAGGTTTATGTTAGATAAAACCTGAGTTTTTCATTTTTCCTTATTTAGATTCATACGATTTCAGAATACCTCCGTTTGACCATTTGACAAACACGTCGAATGGATCACCAAAGTTTTAGACGGCAATTTTGTAGGGAGTGGCACAGATTTAGTTGGCCACTCTCCAGCCATTTTTAGGATAATTTATATTTAAAGAGGAAATCTGTTTAGAATATCAAACAACCTTTAAGCGCAGTCAAAATTTCAGCCTTTCTCTCTTTATTATTTTTACCCATTTTATTTTTCTTCCAACAACCTCTTGTCGAAGATTTCCTCTCACCAATAAAAAGTGATTTCCCTCGCTGATTATCGAAATCCAACGAGTGGTATCAGAGCCAAGTTGAAGCCATCGGTGTATATCATTGTGGAGGAGCCAACCTATCAACAATCAAGTTGAATAGCTCAAGTGGTTAGAATGTTGACCTAACAACACACAGGTCTCAGGTTTGAGTAGAAGAAAATGCAAAGTGCGAAAAATAAGCACATCGTGGTGTCCATCTCGAGCAGGCTCGCTCACTCCTCCACGTCGCCGCCAAGTGCCGGCATCTCCATCATCACCACGAAGAGGCCGACGCCGTGATGACGGGCGTCGAGGTGTCGTTGAGCGAGTGATCAGGGAGACAACGACCGTCGTCGTTCAGTATCCCGATATTGACAAGGTCCAACTATAATGAGTGGACCTTGTTGATGCGCGTCAACC
This sequence comes from Cucurbita pepo subsp. pepo, assembly GCF_002806865.2. Classification (NCBI taxonomy): domain Eukaryota; kingdom Viridiplantae; phylum Streptophyta; class Magnoliopsida; order Cucurbitales; family Cucurbitaceae; genus Cucurbita; species Cucurbita pepo. The sequence goes on along the minus strand of NC_036639.1, from coordinate 6,703,623 downwards.
TACAGGCGCAAGGGTTATGGCACGCTATCGAGCCAGAGGAAGAAGAAACGATTGAGTATCGAGAGGATCGACTGGCGTTCGCCGCCATATTACGATCTGTGCCCCCAGAGATGCCCTCTCCACCAAGCGCACCGCGCAAGAGGGTTGTCTACTCCTCACTGAGGAGGGGAATGCCTTGCGCGGGCCAATCCAGTGCTCATACTGTGGGAAAAGAGGTCCTCTGAGCAAGAATTGCTGGAGCAAGCTCAGGAACAAGGAGACGGTTGAGAAGGCCCTTTTCATGGTGGTGACTGCAAGAGGGTTGTCTACTCCTCACTGAGGAGGGGTGGTGACTGCAAGAGGGTTGTCTACTCCTCACTGAGGAGGGGAATGCCTTGCGCGGGCCAATCCAGTGCTCGTACTGTGGGAAAAGAGGTCCTCTGAGCAAGAATTGCTGGAGCAAGCTCAGGAACAAGGAGATGGTTGAGAAGGCCCTTTTCATGGTGGTGACTGCATCAGTGTCCTACCTGACATCGAACCCGAGGAAGAGCTCCCCAAATCCACAGAGGTAATCGACGACGACATAACTGCTCCGGTGAGCGTCGAACCCGAGGAAGAGTTCCAATTGTGCATAACCCGAGGAATGTTCGCTCAAATCAGTGAAAGAGGTGAGCAGCAAGAGCACCAGTGTCTACTTCATCCCGAGACTCAAGGCTAATATTGTGTGCCTGGGTCAACTCGATAAGGCTGGCTGCCACATTTTCATCAAGCGCGGGTTACTTAGGATCCGCGATGATCGACGACGGTTGCTCACGCAAGTTCGGTGCACGACAAACTGCCTTTACATCCTAAAGCTGGAGATAGAGTAACCAGTCAACCTCTCGGCCAGGTACCGGAAGCACCGGCGTCTACTTCATCCCGAGACTCAAGGCTAATATTGTGAGCTTGGGTCAACTCGATAAGGTCGGCTGCCACATTTTCATCAAGCGTGGGCTACTTAGGATCCGCGATGATCGACGACGGTTGCTCACGCAAGTTCAGTGCACGACAAACTGCCTTTACATCCTAAAGCTGGAGATAGAGCAACCAGTCAACCTCTCAGCCAGGTACCGGAAGATGGAAGACCTATTAGGAAGAGGCACCACCTGGACTGGCGGCACGCCAACTCGAAGAAGAGGCGACAGAACAAGACGTGGAGTCTGGAGGACATGCCGCCAGGGACACCGAACAACCAGTCAACCTCTCGGCCAGGTACCGGAAGATGGAAGACCTATTAGGAAGAGGTGAACCACCTGGACTGGCGGCGCGCCAACTCGAAGAAGAGGCGGTCGAACAAGACGTGGAGTCTAGAGGACATGCCGCCAGGGACACCGAGCCATAGGGCTCAAATCGAAGTTCAAACAAAATAAGGTAGATATACCACAGGTTTTAGGAGGAGATTGTTAGATAAAACCTGAGTTTTTCATTTTTCTTTATTTAGATTCACACGATTTCAGAATACCTCCGTTTGACCATTTGACAAACACGTCGAATGGATCACCAAAGTTTTAGACGGCAATTTTGTAGGGAGTGGCACAGAACGATTTCAGAATACCTCCGTTTGACCATTTGACAAACACGTCGAATGGATCACCAAAGTTTTAGATGGCAATTTTGTAGGGGGTGGCACAGATTTAGTTGGCCACTCTCCAGCCATTTTTAGGATAATTTATATTTAAGGAGGAAATATGTTTAGAATATCAAACAACCTGATTTTAAGCGCAGTCAAAATTTCAACCTTTCTCTCTGTGTTATTTTTACGCATTTTATTTTTCTTCCAAAAACCTCTTGTCGAAGATTTCCTCTCACCGATAAGAAGGGATTTCCCTGGCTGATTATCAAAATCCAACAGTTTACTCCAAAGTTTGTGCTTATAGAGAAGATGAGGACCAGCCGATTCATTGCAGGTCTCAAGTATGATATCTAGGTTTTAGTGGGGCCCATGCCCCTCCCGACTATGCTACATGCCTGCGGCTTTCTATATTGATGGAAATGCATCATTTGAAGGGCAACTCATCAATGAAATCATATCGCCTCCACCTAGCTAGGATAAAAGAGAAAAGCTAATAGATAGTCCTCCAAGAATGATAGGAGGGCACGAGGGCATATAGGCCATCGTGGACAATCAAAAGATTAGGGGAAGGTAGCTTGCCCCAAGCGCAACTAGTATCATGAGGGAGAGTCCTATTGGTTGCGGGGGGGGTGCTTTGGTTGTGGCAAGCCTAGCCATCATGTAGTCGACTATCCTCACTGTAACAACCCAGAAGCGAATCGATTGGCGGGACTAAACCAAGTCGACAACAGTAGCATGGGCACGTTGTAGCCCATGCCACCATGGTCAAGAGGGTCGATGAGTCTGACACTGTAGTAACAAGTACGCTACCCGTCTTTGGTCATCTAACGTTCACTTTATTTGACTCTGAATCAACACATTGCTTCATCTCTAGGGGATTTTTTTTTTTAGCAAGCACAGATAGAGTTAGAGCCTCTAGAATATAAACTTTTCTATTTCCACACCGTTGGATAAGTTATTGGAAATTGCCCATCGGGTGAGGCAAGAAGTGTAATTATATTTGATCAAGAATTTAAACCCTTCTTGATTGGGTTGAGAATGCAAACTCTTAATATGAGAGAGTATGATGTACAAGGGTGTATCATCCAAGGGGACCTGTGAGTGGTCTCAGCGCCAAAAGTCAAAAAGATGATCCACCAAAGTGTGTGGGTGTTCTTGGTTAGTGTAATAGTTGACTATGAGATTAAGCCAATAGTTTCCTACGTTCCATTCGTCACAGAGTTTGAGGATATCTTTCATGAGGATTTGCCTGGGTTTCCTTCTAGCGGGTTTCCTTCTAGCAGAGAAGTTGATTATGGAATTGACCTTGAGCCTAATACAACAACGATTTCCAACACACCACCGTACAGAACTTCTCCTAACGAACTTAGAGAACTAAAGGAACAAATATAGGAGCTCTTGGACAAGGGATTTATTCATCCTCGTGTCTTGCCCTGGGGAGCTTCTGTAATCTTTGTGAGGAAGAAGGAAGAGGCTTTAAGATTTTGTATAGCCTACCAAGAGTTGAATAAGGTCACCCTAAAAAACAAGTATCATCAATTAAGAATCAGAGAGGAGGGCACCCTAACCGAGAGTAGCACGTGGCTTGAGTATTTTAAGAAATACTCAGTAAGCGACCCCTCTATCGGGGTTAAATGCAAGCACATACAAATCATGAATGAAACCTATCATATTAGTCTATTTTTCTACGGCGGCTATCCTAAGTGAGCAATTAGATGTGTACTTAATTTCTACTCACGATTCACACGTGCGAGTGTGGACCCACCAGTCGGTTCGCACACCTCTTGGACCCCTTTCTAGTCGGGCGATCATTCTCTAATAGGTTGTTGATATTTGACACCCGTTAGGAATAGCGACCGTCATGGCAGCATTATGGTAAACATAATGATCGTTTCCCTGCCTCATAGAGTACGCGTCTGTACTATCCTAAGAGAAGAAGGGGTATCCCACGATGCATGAATACACAATAATGCATGAGGTCCCTTGGTCCTGGGTTCTGAGTTCTCAATCTCAGTTCTTGCCTAAGAATTGTAGTGTTGGTTATAAACTTTTTTTTTTTTTTGTTCATAATTTTTTTTGGTTAAAAATAGCCGTTAATATTTATTTTATTTCTATTGTTCATTTCTCCATAAAAAAAAAAAGCTGGATATATCGTGAGAAAGTAGTGGATGAGTGGAACTAGTTTTTAGGGAGAGATCGTGAGTGGTTGGTGATTTGTAGTAAGAAATGTGTTACTTTTTATTATATAAGGAAAATGATGTCAAGTTAGTGACACACCATAAAAAGAAGATAAGTTTAATTTGTGTGTCTTTGCTCCTTCTCCCCTTCTGTTTTTTTTTTTTTTTTCATTCACGTAGCTCTTAGGTTCTAGGTTCTTAGTTTCGAGAACTTGGATCTTGATCCATGTCCTTAATCCCTATTTTTGGTTCTTAATTCTTGTCTTTGTCCCTCGTCTTGTTCTTAGTTCTTGTTATGTTCTCTAAGACACTCCCCTTAAGATTTATGGTATAAGACATGAACCTGACAACCTGTGCCCAGGCTTTATACGTTACAAGCGACATAGTTTGAACCTACGCTGAGACTTCTTGCATTCCAAACAATAGTCTAAGCGTGCATCTAGAGCTTCATGCATTTCCTGCGATACAGTCTGAAGCCTGCGCCCAAGGCTCCTTACGTTCCTAGCGATGTAGACTGAAAACCTATGCCAAGGCTTCTTAATTTCAAGCAAGGTAGTCTGAATACCTACACCCAAGGTTCATACATTACAAGCGACATAGTCTAAAACTTGTATCCAAGGCTTTTCACATTTCGAGCGATGCAGTCTGAAAACCTATGCCCCATGCTTTATACGTTCCTAGCAGCATAGTCTAAATTCCTACGCCCAAGGCTTAATGTGTCCAGTGGCTAGGTTGAAACTTATATCCAAACTTCTTATGTTCTAAGCAGTGCAATTTATGTCATGAGTATGTTGTACCATGGGAGGTCTTAATCGTAGGACCTTGGTCCTTTATTCTTGAGTGGTACCTAGCGTTCTTTTTGTCTTAATGGATATAGGGCTTGTGTCGGTCTTTCCTTAGTTATTGTCCTTGGAGCATTTTCTTAGTTTCTAGGGTTCTTATTCTTGAAACATAAGTTATAACATACTTTCTTAAGCCTTACTCATATCTCATAAATTATGAACTCATCCTAGTAACATCCATGAGTTATTAAAAGTATCATGAGGTCAGAACATGTCTCATAGTAGTTTTAGAAGGATCTTGAATCTGGGTTAAGGATTATTAGGGGTAACTTATTCCTTTCCATAATCCTTGGCTTATACAGCTAATGTGTCTGGCACTGAGCAGAGGCACGCATTGCCAGATCCGATCCGACTTGCACTTGTAGTTTGACCCAATAACCCGCTTACCATGACCAGATCCAACAACCATGAACCAAACTGATTCAAAAACTCACCTAGCTTGATCCAACATCCCACGCATACTCTCTCTCTATCGCACATATGGATAGAGTGCGTGAAAATACACATGGAACTCCCCTTTTGTGCTCATGAAGGCACGGGTAAGTCCCTTTTTTGCCCTTTCAATATTCATTTGATCATTTTTCACTTCGATTTTGATAATATTAGGACCTACCCAGGAATCTTCAATAAATTTGGAGCTTTAAGTGAAAAAGAAAGCTAGAAAGGGCAGGCTTCATCTTTAAGTAAGAGACAAATGTTGTTTTAAATGTTTTTCGCGTGTTAGAAAGGATGATGAGTTATTGTGATCTATGCTCTATTAGATAAAAGCCTGTTGGTTTCCTTATTTAGGTTTACACGTTTTAATTAGTTTGATTAAATATTTTTATTTGACCATTTGACAAACACGTAGAATGGATTACCAATTTTGTAGGCGGTCATTTCAAAAGAAATGGTATAGATTTAGTTGGCTCGGCTCCTCTCCTGCATTTTTAGGATAGTTAATTGTTTAAATAGGTGAATCTGTTGACAACAAAACATGACCTCCTTTTTAGCGAATCAAATTGCAATTCTCTCTCTCTCTCTCTGTTATTTTTACGAGTTTTATTTTCTTCCAACGACTTTCCTCTCCGTCAAACGATCTCCTCTCACATCAGAAAAGGATTTCCCTCCGATTATCGAAAAACAACATGCTCTGGGTAATTAGTGGATGTTATCTCCCCGTTGAGTTAGCAAGAATGTTTAGATTATGATTTTGAGGGCTTTAGGTAATTGATAGGAGGATCTCCCTAACAAGCTTGCACGAATGTTTAGATTACGAATATTATGTTTTAGGTGATTGATAGAATAATCTCCATAATAAAGCATGCACAAGAGAATAAAGTTAAGATTAGGGTGCTCGAGCTAGAGTGGTTTCTAGTTAAACCAAGTCGGTACATTTTCAGTAGATTGAACACCCTAGGATCATGAGTGGTGATTAGACGCTCAAACATGAGTGTACCTAGCAATTAGATTATCATTGAGGAGTTAATCCTGAACGTTTTGGAAATGAGAGATGAGATTTAAACTGCCTAAATGGCTCAAAGAACCTAGTAGAGCTTCATGAAAAGCTTAATCGGCTAAGTAGTAGTGTGACAGTGTCACTAGAGTCTAACATATCTCCTTCGGTATGCTAGTAATTCCCTTACCTAGTAGTAAGAGTACAGGTACTGTCAAGTTAGACCTTGGCATGATAGTGTAGCGTTTCGAGATGACCAAGTGCCCTTATCTAGCAGAAATGGCTAAAGGTCTCCTGAACAGAATCTCTACATTGTAAACCTATCTTGAGAAGGAGCGTGGAACACATAAATAACCTAGTAGTTGGCCAGCAATGGGGTCACTGCCCCTAGTCCCTAGTTCAGAGTGACTCTATGTCATTTGGAATGGCCGTCAACTAGCCTTCCATGAATGATGTTTAGACTAGCTAAATGTCATAATGTCTTAACAGATTTTATGAGGTAGCGTCTCAACCCCGATGTCTTTTGATTAAGCAATTCACCACTAGTGAGAGGAAATCCTTGGACAGAGGAAAAACAGTAGAAGAAAATTGTTGGAAGAAGAAAAAAAAAACAGAAAGCGCAAGAAAATAACAGGAGAAAGAGAACGAAATCTTTGGGATTTTTTTGTTGCTGAAATAGGGTACTTATGTTTCTCATTTGATTGGAAAATTTAAAACAAATTATATTCTAAAAATGGTCGAAGTGACCCACAAACCTTGAGCGTAAACACAGCGTAGATGACCAGCTAAAAATATATTATTTCATTCTGGCACTAGAAACAAGATTCAACTAACTAATTTGAAGGAAAACATGAATGAGCTAAATAAAGAAACAACGTGCTTTTATCTAACAAACTCATGATATTAGTCCTTGCGATGACTATGCAAGTTGTTAAGTCTAAGAATAGAAAAATAATTCACCACAGAGATGAGTTTCAGTCTCCTAGAAGATTTACGGTGCTAAATGGGTGAACCACCACCTTGGAATCCAAAGTGGGTTTATGAGCTGCTAGAGAACTCATCGAAACTTTGAGACCTCGCCAGATGAAGTAACAATAATGACTAGACAAAAAATTCCTAGAGTTTAGAGTAAAGCCCACAAATACCTCTAGGCTAAGGATGCGATAAGAGCCTACAAATAGGTTGCTTACTGAGGATATTTATACTCACCCTCTACAAGTAGGTTGCTTACTGAGGATATTTATACTCACCCCTTTTTACATTTTCTTTTTAAGTAACGTTGTTGGTCAAGGGGGAAGAGTTTAGGTACTATGCTGTCACAAATTGGTATCGACTTGGAGTGTTGGTTATATCTATTTCCTTCTGGTTGTCATTTGTACTTATTATATCCCATTCTCATTCCCTATTTGTAAATAAATTTGACAACACTTGATTTGTTTTGTTTTAAAATTGTGTATCATTTTTTATTTTTGACCATAATGTTGTATGACTTCAAATCGCATAAAATTTTACTGTATTTTTCATACTTTTGCTTTCATTTGTTTACTTTTTTTTCTTGTACTTTTAGTCACGGTCTGAAATTTAAAGCCTAATAAGATTAAAGCATGACACTTCAACTTTGTGCTCAAGTCATAATAAGGAAGACTTTGTGGAGGAAATATAACCATGGGAAGAATTGGAGCAAGTAAATTAAAGACATGTCAGAACTATGTAAGTTGAGTGAAAAGTTCATTCCAAACATTTTTGTCATCTTTCACTCGTGCAACTCGTATGTGGTACATTTTTCAGCTTTGATTGACTATTGCAATTCGTATGTAGTGTTAGGAAAAGAATATTGAAAGAGAGAAAAAGATAAAATAGATCAAAGTTGCAAATGCTTTATTATTGTTTTCTCACTCAATGCTTAAAGAGTTACAAAGTTTCAAATATTTATAGACTTATACACTAACACCAAAAAGAGTAAATTATGAAAATCCTACTAAAGATAAATTCAATTCTACTGACAACTAAAATAATCTTGATCAAAACTTTGAATATTTTGAATCATATCTCAACTACTTTGAACCATATCTCAACACTTCTCCTTAATTCAAAGTTGCAGATGTCAAGTAATTGTCTGAAGTCGCATAACTTTTCTTTTAACAAAACCTTAGTAAGTATGTCTAACTTTTCTTTTAACAAAACCTTAGTAAGTATGTCTGTTTTAACCCGTATAATGTTTTTCTCAACTTGTATACCTTTGTTTCTCTGTCTTTCTTTATGAATCCCTCTGGTTGTGTTACATAGACCACTTCTTGTAAATCTCCATCAAACTGATAAACAGGTCATCGCAATGAACTGCATCTCAATGTAAATCTCCATATAACTTTCATTTGCTATGTCAACCATATCCCATGTTTCATTTTTCTCAATGGACTGTATAATTTATGTGCTTTTGATCGAGTATAATAACCAATGAAAATGCATTTTTTAGATTTTTCTATCAAGCTTTTAACGAATTTGAGGATGCTTCAAATCATAAACAACAAAAACAAAAACTCGTAAATGACTTACAGACGGTTTCCTTTCATGTCATGCTTCATAACCGCCTTTGTTGGTGAGAGATTTAATAGATAGACAAATGTTGCTACAGCTTTTGCCTGAAATTGGTTTGGAAGTCTCCTTGCTTGTAACATACTTCTTGTCATCTCCATCTCCACAATAATTCGATTTTTTCGTTCAGCGATTCCATTTTGTTCTGAAGTGTATGTAAGGAGCTGTTAACTCCCTTTGGATGTCATTTTCTTCGCAAAAGAGATTGAACTCTCTAAACATGAACTCGTCACCTCTATCTGTGCGAAGAACTTTAATGTAGCAGCCACTCTGTTTCTCCACCATAGTTTTAAAATTTTGAAACTTTTGAAAAGTTTCTGACATATGTTGTAGGAAGTAAACCTAGCTCATGCGAGTATAATCATCAGTGAATAGTAAAAAGTATATACTCCAACCCAAGGACTTAGTTTGCATTAGCTCACATAAATCAACATGAATTAGTTCTAGACGATGTGAAACTCTTTTAGCTTTTTCAATAGGAAAAGTCTTCCTAGTTTGCTTGCCATAAATGGATCTTTCACATAAACTAATTGAATCAATTCTTAGTAATCCGTAAACCATACTTTTATCTGTGAGTATTTTCAGGCCTTCATATGAAGATGTCCATATATAAGATGTCATAATGTGAGTCATCTTTTGTACTAGCAGTAAGAGCAAAATCATCCATGTTAGAAACATCTAATTTGAAGTCATGGCAATTTGAACCTTATGGTCTGATTTCTTATTTTTAATTACACATGTGTTGTCATGAAATAGAACGCAATGTCTTCTGGTCATCAATTGTTCAGCACTCAATAAATTATACTTTAAATCAGGTACAAATTGAACATTATCTAATAGTTTTATCTTACCATGACTGGTTTCGACTTTCACTGTGCTTTTTCCCTCAACTTGCATCTCTTTTGTATTTCCAAGCTGCACCTTAATTCTTTGGGTCTTATCAAGCTCTTGGAATAAAGATTTGATGTCTGTCATATGGTTCGAGCATCTGCTATCAACAAACCGTAAATCGCCTTTTTATTTTTATCAATACACCCCATAAAAAAAGCTTTTCTTCTCCATTTTCTGCTGCAAAATTCATTTGTTGATCTTTATACCAATAATCAGCTTTTATGTGCTCATACCTTCTGCAATGGTAACATTGTATAACATTCCTTATATTACTTCGTTCATTGAATTGCCTTTGTCCATCATTTGTCCATCTACCCCTGTTACCACGACCACCATGTACATTTCTTAGCTTTGATCTACCCCTTTTGTCCTTGGCTCATTTTGTCTCTATCAACCGTTTTCTTTGTCTCATCCCGTCCTTTCAAACTGATCTCTCTCCTCTTGCGAGACATGGTCGATAAGTCTATTTTCTTTTCTTCTTTCTTTTTCAATTGTCACTTTTGTTAAACCTAAAATAGATCATAACTGTATATACTAAAATAGTCTAAGATTTACTAGCTGTTATGATTTGAAGGGTTTGTTACCAAATCTATGATTTTATGGTTTGTTACCAAATCATAGATTTGGAATGTAATCTTCATTATACGCATCTATAAATACATGAGGTCGTGACCCATATAGGTCATCGTGCCATTCAATCTAACATGGTATCAGAGCCAAGGTTTATTTTTTAAACTCCTCGCCATGTCTTCTTCCTCCTCTCCATCCACCATCTCCAACACCGTCTCAACTACCATGGCGACTTTTGGCCTTAAACAATATCCAATCCCTCTACACCATGTTGTCACAATTCGTCTAACCAAAAACAACTTCATCATATGGCGTGCCCAGCTCCTCCCCTACCTACGGAGTACGAAGCTTATGGGCTACCTCGATGGCACCAATGTTGCACCTGCCAAGCTGATCCCTTCCTCAACTGCTGCTGGTGCTGAGCTGGTCTCTAATCCGGCCTATAATCAGTGGTATGATCAGGATCAACAAGTCCTTAGCGGCCTTCTCTCCTCCATGTCTGAGGAGATTCTTCATGATGTGGTTGCCGCTACTACGTCCAAGGAGGCGTGGGATACCCTGCAGCGGATGTTTTCATCGTCAACTCGTGCTCGCACTACTCAGATTCGTGTTGAGCTCGCCACGTCCAAGAAACGAGATCAATCTGCTGCAAATTATTTTTGCAAGATCAAAGGGCTAGCCACCGAGCTGGCCGCCGCCGGCTCTGCCTTGCAGGATGATGATGTGATCGCGTATCTTCTCGCTGGTCTTGGCCCTGACTATGATCCCTTCGTCACCTCAATGACTACCAAGAGTGAAGCCCTCACGCTTGATGATGTGTTTGCACATCTAATGACGTATGAAGCTCGCCAACTACAACACCAGGCTGAACTTCAGTTAAATCCGGGATCTTCGGCCAATTATACTGGTCGTGCTGAACTTCAGTTAAATCTTGGATCTTCTGCCAATTATGCTAGTCGTGGTGGTCAGCAGAAGAATCGTGGGCGTAGGGATCGCGGTCGTGGTCGTTCTCAAGGTTATGCACCCTCTCGTCCTGCTGGTGATCGTCGTGGCCCTTCTGCTCGTCCTTCCTGCCAGATCTGCGGCAAAGTGGGGCATACTGCTATCCGCTGCTGGCATAGGATGGATGAGTCCTATCAAGATGAACCTTCTTCTGCTCCTCCTACGGCACTGGCGGCTACTTCCTCTTACAAGATTGACCCAAATTGGTACAGCGACACAGGCGCTACGGACCATATCACCAGTGACCTGGATCGTCTCGCTGTGCGTGAACGTTATCATGGAGGTGAACAAGTTCAAGTCGGCAATGGAGCAGGTTTGCGTGTTTTGCATACTGGTCATTCTCTAATTAATACTGCTACTCGTCCTCTTGCGTTGCGTAATATTTTGCATGTGCCTGAAATTTCCAAACATCTTCTTTCTGTTCATAAATTTTCTCGTGATAATGACGTATTTTTTGAATTCCATCCTTGGCATTTTTCTATAAAGGATCGACAGTCGAGGAAAAGTCTCCTAAATGGGAGGTGTGAATCTGGTCTTTATCCTATTAAGCCATCCGATGTCGATAATCTCAAGCACGCCTTGGTGAGCAGATCTACTACTCACGCCCAATGGCATGCACGTCTTGGACATCCTTCATCTCAAGTAATAAAATCCATTTTGCGTCTAAATAATATTTCGTGTGCTAGTGAGTCATCTTTGTCAGTTTGTAATGCGTGTCAGTTAGCAAAGAGTCATCGATTACCATATACTAGTTCTTCCCATAGGTCTTCGTCACCTTTGGAACTTATTTTTTCGGATGTTTGGGGCCCTGCACCTCCATCTGTTGGGGGTTTTAAATATTATATTAGTTTCATTGATGATTTCAGTAAATTTTCGTGGATCTATTTGATGCATGATCGTACAGAAGCTCCTCGTATATTTTTGCAATTCCAAGCTCATGTTGAGCGCCTCCTAGATACTAAAATCAAGTGGGTCCAATCTGATTGGGGTGGGGAATATCAGAAAATTCATAACACATTTTTTCGTTCCCTTGGAATTGGTCATCGTGTTTCGTGCCCTCACACACATCAACAAAATGGGTCTGCTGAACGCAAGCATCGTCATATTGTTGAAACTGGCCTAGCCCTTCTAGCTCATGCTCATGTACCTATTAAATTTTGGGACGACGCGTTTCTTACAGCCACATATCTCATCAATCGTCTTCCTACTCGTGTCATCGATAAAAAATGCCCCTTAGAGCTTCTTTTTCATACCCCACCAAATTACTCCTTATTAAAAAATTTTGGGTGTGCTTGTTGGCCTCATCTTCGTCCTTATAACAAACAAAAGCTCTCTTTTCGATCAAAGGAATGTGTCTTTCTAGGCTACAGTTCTTCACATAAAGGGTATAAGTGTCTTGACACCGATTCTGGTCGTGTCTATATGTCTAGAGATGTCATATTTGATGAAAATGTTTTTCCATTCAAGAGAGCCCCACCTAATTCTTCCCCAATCATGCAGTCGACGCATAATGCCCCTGATTTGTGCACCTTGCATTTGGGTAATAGCAGTACTAATTTGGAGAATGATCACATGCATATGTCTGGGCCTACTAACTCTTTGGATGCAGAAAATTTGGTGTCTACATCAGCTTCGGAATTGCCGCAACAATCCTCCGCGTCGCTGCCATGCGAATCGGCGTTGGTTGTTCCGCCAATGATTGAGGCCTCGGCTCCTCCGCCAGCAGATGATATTGCGCAATGCCCGGTCGAATCCTCGGCCGCTGGTCAACCAACTGCTGTAGCATCGGTTGCTCCCCTCGCAACGGCTGATACGGCCGTCCCCTCAAATGTGGATCCTGCACCTACTACTCATCCGTATGGTACTCGATTGAAGCACAATATCAAGAAACCCAAGGTGCGTACAGATGGAACAGTAACATATCTTGTAGCTCGGTCTTCTGCCTCTGAACCTACTTCACATATTACTGCTATGGAGCATCCCCTCTGGCGTCAGGCAATGAATGATGAATTTCAGGCACTTCAAAAAAATAAGACATGGCACTTAGTTCCTCCTCGTGCTGGTCTTAACGTTATTGATTGCAAATGGGTTTTCAAACTCAAACAAAAGCCAGATGGCTCTATTGATCGCTACAAAGCACGCCTGGTTGCTAAAGGTTTTAAACAGCAGTATGGCGTTGATTATGATGATACCTTTAGTCCAGTTGTTAAGCCCACTACCATTCGGCTCTTATTATCTCTTGCTATTTCTCGTGGTTGGGCTATTCGGCAGATTGATATTCAAAATGCTTTTCTTCATGGCCTTCTTAATGAAGATGTTTATATGAAGCAGCCCCCTGGATTTGTGGATTCTCAACACCCTGGTTATCTCTGCAAGCTGGATAAGTCGCTTTATGGCCTTAAACAAGCTCCGCGTGCCTGGTTTTCTCGCCTTAGCTCCAAACTATTACAGCTGGATTTTACACCTTCAAAGGCTGATGTCTCTCTTTTTATTTTTAACAAAACGGGCATTCAGATGTATATCCTCATCTACGTTGATGATATTATTATCATCAGCTCATCTTCTACGGCTACTGAGAAACTTCTTACACAGCTTCAGGATGATTTTGCCGTCAAGGATCTTGGTATTTTGAGTTATTTTCTTGGGATTGAGGTCCGCCATACTTCTAGTGGACTTATTCTGACACAACATAAATACATTCGAGATTTATTAGCCAGAACCAATATGCTCACCTCCAAAGGTGTGCCCACACCTATGCTTCCCAGTGAGAAGTTGTTATTGAATGGTGGTGAAAAGCTCTCACCTGAGGATACTACTCGCTATCGAAGTGTCGTTGGTGCTCTCCAATATTTGTCTCTGACACGTCCTGATATATCCTTCTGTGTCAACAGAGTGTGTCAGTTCATGTCCTCTCCGACTTCTATACATTGGGCGGCAGTCAAACGAATTCTCCGTTATCTACATGACACTATTGATATGGGTTTGTGTCTTACAAAGTCCAGCACTGATTTGTTGAGTGCCTTTTCAGATGCTGATTGGGCTGGGAATCCTGATGATCGTCGAAGCACTGGAGGCTATGTGATCTTCTTTGGTGGCAATCTTATCTCTTGGAGTTCGAGGAAACAATCGACAGTTTCTCGTTCTAGTACGGAAGCCGAATATAAGGCGGTTGCTGATGCCACTGCCGAATTAATTTGGATCCAAGTTCTCTTGCGTGAGCTCGGGATCTCGCAAGCGCGAGCGCCTAGCCTATGGTGTGACAACATTGGTGCCACCTACCTATCCGCCAATCCAATCTTTCATCGACGGACGAAGCATGTTGAGGTTGATTATCACTTCGTTCGTGAACGAGTATCGACTCGTCAGCTTGATGTTCGACTCATATCTTCCAAGGATCAGCTCGCTGATATCATGACAAAGCCACTGCCAGCTCCTTCTTTTAGCTATTTTAGGCGCAATCTGAACTTAGTAGTACATCGTTCAGATTGAGGGGGGATGTTAAACCTAAAATAGATGTATCTACTAAAATAGTCTAAGATTTACTAGTTGTTATGATTTGAAGGGTTTGTTACCAAATCTATGATTTTATGGTTTGTTACCAAATCATAGATTTGGAATGTAATCTTCATTATACGCATCTATAAATACATGAGGTCGTGACCCATATAGATCATCGTGCCATTCAATCTAACAACTTTCTCTCTCAATTTCTTTTCTTGCGTATGTGATTCCTTTGTCGATGGTTCATCAGTTGCCAACTTGCCTGTAGCTTGCTTCGTTTTCACTCAATCTTTGTCTCCCTATAGGGTGATCTTTATCATACTATTAATCAAGACCCTGATCCTTGATGCAGTATGCTAGCATCGATCATTGATGGTAAGACACTCTCATTCTCTCTCTCGCTTGTTCCTCCCCCTTGCCTTCAGAATTTTCGTGTCATAGCACTACCACTGTCTTTGTTTCTACGGATCTCTCCCTTCCAAATTAATCAATTGAATCGTTGATTTTGCATGCAAAGACGATTGGAGATATTGTGTGCAACAGATTGTAAGTTGAATTTTCAATTCGACCCATTAAGCTAGTTTGGTTTGATTTCCTATTAGTTTCATTTGGGAATATTCTAGTTAGTACTGATTTAGGATATTTTTAAGAATTGATGGAGTATCTGCGAGCTAGATAGAGATCGATCAAAATAATCTTTACCCTGTTAGATTGTTATAAATAAGATAAGTGGCTTTCTTGTTGGATGATCTTATAGTGATGGTAGATGTGTATGCATTTGTTGTATGTGTTATATGTCATTTATTGTAGATGCATGTATTATGTTATTAAAATATGAGTTATTGGGTCTCATGAATGTACTGTGTATTGTTAGGTCAATGTTTTAACCAATGGAACTATTCAACTTAACTTTTGATTAAGTTGGCTACTCCGCAATGATATACGGTGGATTAAACCAGGCTCTGATACCACTTGTTATTTTGACTGAAGAGGAAATCAATTGTTGTTTTGAAGGAGGAGAAAATTGTTGACGAGGAAAAAGACAAAAGAAAAAATCTTGAAAGAAGAAAATAACATAAAAACAAAAGAGAGAGACAGTACTTTGAAGGCGGATGATTTTATTTATCATTAGTTAGTAAATTTAAATAACAAATTATATTCCGGAAGAAGTTTGCAACTTAATTAGAAGTGGGAACTTACTTAGAGAGCCTTCCCACTCACCATGCGGTTTACAGAAAAATAGCTACCTACAAATAGTAACTAGAAATTAGGAATGATTTTCAATTACTCGTTTATCTAACATCAGCTCTCACACAAGAGTGGTCTTTGGTGAACCAGTCACCCTATTATTTGAAGACAAAAACGATAAATGACCATACCTAAAATGTCAAATTCAGTTGTATCTTCTTTCTTCACTATTAAACTTCTAGCAACGATATTTAATGTCAACGGATATAATGGTTAGTGATTATCTTCATCTTAGCAATTGATCCTCTTCTGGAGTCTCACATTTATTATTTTGAAATGTGATCACATACCCCTTTCTTGCAATTGACCGATAGTAAGCAAGTTGACCTTCAAATAAGAAATCTAAAACACATTAGAAATTAACTCTACAAAGCCATTTCTAGTCTTGATATCTACCCTCATTTTCCATCACTTGGACTGTTACATTGTTACAAGACAAACAATAGCACAAAAACTTTCATCAAAAGTTGAGAAGAATTCCCTACGACCTGAATATGGTTGCTAAATCCAGAGTCTAAGACCTGCACTCCTTGATCTGCAACGTTCATTGCATGGAATGATATTAACAAAGTTTCTTCTTCTCTTTTCTCCACAAAGATGGATTGATCTCCTTCTTCTTTTTCAGCTTGGTATAGCATCAATTCTTGTAATGTCCAAGACATCCACATCGGTAGCATTCCACCTTAAACTTGTCAAAATTTCCCTTGCATTTATTGTCATAATCGCCTCTGACTAGATCTGATGACCTGTCAACATCTCTACTTCTTTCCCCACCGCCTCTTCCACGACCTTTGCTTCTTCCTCGGCCTCTACCTCTAGAACTTGAAACTTCACCTGGTGTGGATATCTTTAAGGTTGTCACCTCCACTATTGCACTTGTGCGATTAAGCTTTTGACCATGCACTAACAGGGAGCTTTGAAGTTCATCAATTTGTATCTCCTCAACATTGTTTGCTTCTTCACTAGAACATACAATATAATCAAACTTTGGAGTTAGAGATTACAAAATATTTTCTACAATTGTAACATCAGTGATTGAATCACCATGCATCCTCATTTTATTTGCAAGACCCAGAACATTGTCAATATAATCATTCACGGTTTCTCCCTTTGGATTTGGAGAATTTCAAAGTCTCTTCTAATTGCTTGAAGTTGAGCACGCTTTACTCTCGTACGTTGAGCCTTGGTACTTCCTCTTCATTGAATCTCAAATCTCCTTGGACGTCTTCTTCTGAAGCATCATTTCCAAGATAGTTCGATCAGTGGACTGGAATAAATAGTTCTTGACCTTCAGATCCTTCAACTTTGATGCTACCAACCATTGCTGTTGAACAGCGGAGAGTACCTCACCTTCACTTGGCTCTTCATAACCCGTCTCCACCATATCAAAGAACTCCTTTGATCTAAGGAAATTTTCCATCAACATCGTCCAAATCTCGAGATAGTGGGTTGAACAAAGTTATCAACTTGTCTCTCTGCTGCTATTCTTGTTGCTGCTAGATCGCTCTGATACCAATTGTTAGTGGCATCACAGAAATTTAGTAGAACTTTTGGGAGAAGAGAACCTTATATTACTAAAAAAGATGTTAAATGGTTTTTCTACCATTTTCCACCCATGGCAACATAAGTATATATATGTAATTTGGGACATTGCTCAATACTATTCATGATCCAAAAATTCATGCTACTAATTAAATAATTAAATATGAACTAATGAACCTTCCTATACATGTTTCTATAAGTAATAGTTAGTGGATTAATTGAACACAAGACCGACGGCTAGTTGTGCCATGAAGTCTATATCATAATGTTTTGTTTGCTTTCACATTATTTTAAATGTTTATGGATTTTATTTCTAGGAGTTACGATATAGAACTATTTCAAAATTTGTTTATTTCTTACCTATTTTCAAGTATTTTCAAGGGAACCCGAAAACACTTTTAGTTATTCTACACGTAATTTCCTTTTTAGAAAAAAAAAATTTTGACAACTTTTTTTGACACATGGTTTCTAAACATAAGACGTGTGATTATGGGCAACATGTTTGGGTAGAGAGATCATAGCAACTTCCCAACCATAATAAATAACTTTAGAAACTTAATTGATTTAGATGTTTACATCCAAACTCTTTATTTCTTTCTTCTTTTCATTCGAGTCAAAATTGACTCCTCATTCTATTTTCCCTCAATTTCAGCCAACCTTGAAATCTCTTTTATATATATAATAGTAAAAACATTATATTATCACCTCAACCTAAAAGTAAAAAATTTGAAGACTATCTTCACTAGAATTGATTTAATATTGAAAAAGAAGTATATAGCTTTGGAACCATCTATATTGTGACGGCTAGTCTCTCCATATATTTTTTTCTTCTCCCTCTTCCCTTTCTTCTTCTCATGGAAACCTCTACCAAAAAATAAAAAAACAACAACAACAATAATGGAAGTCGTATTCTATATCTACATCTAATAAGTATGAATGTAATCGCCTAAGTTCGCTAGTAGATATTATCTTCTTTGAACTTTCCGTTTCGAATTTTCCCTCAAGCTTTTTAAAACGAGTCTGCTAAGAAGATGGTGCTTCGTTCTCTTCCCTAACTGATTGTGAGATCCCACATCGGTTGGGAAGGAGAACGAAACATTCTTTATAAGGGTATAGAAAGCTCTCTTTAACGGGTATGTTTTAAAAAACTTGAGAAGAAGCCCGAAAGGAAAAGAAAGTTGAAAATGGTCAACAACTTCAAAAGATGAGCTTTAGTTAAGACATTATTGTATGATGGGTTAATGTTTGAATAGTGATGTCCAAAATGGTTGGATTGAAAGAAAAAAAAAAGGAAGAGCATAGAGTAATTAAGAGGATGTTTATTGTGATAAATGGGTTTCTCATTAATCTCTCTTCTTGGTAGTTCCAAGGCAAACTAAAAAGCTTTCTCCCAAAAAATGACATCAACAAACAAAGAAGGAAAGTGTTGAATAACGTTGATGATGAGAGAAGAAAGGTAAGAGAGTTAGTGGTCTCTCAAGCGGCACAAAATAAATAAACAAATAATGTAATGTTTTTGTGTGTTTCGTTTGCTCCATGGAGATGCCACGCCACTCCACTCCCCCTCCCTCTTTCACTTTGACGTGTCATCCACTTTGATGCCCCCTCTTCATCTCCCATTAAATACCCTCTCTTCTTTACTCCCTTTCCCCCCTTCTTTCCATAGAGCCCCCTCCCTCCCTCCCTCCCTCTCTCTCTTTCTTTCCTTCTTCTTTCAATCCAATTCAATCCAATCCAATCCCATAAACAACTTTGGACCTCCAAAAATGCCTCCCTCTCTTCAAACTAAAGATGCATCCTCTAATCTCACTCTCAAGGTACGTTAATCAAAGCCAAACCTCTTAAATTTAATCTTTTCATTGCACCTTTCTAAAATTTGCTTGCTTTTTTGGCTCTTGTAGTTTGTAGACGTGAGCTATCGAGTGAAGGTGGCGGACAAGAATGGAAATTCCTTCGGACGGATTTTCACCTGTGCCTCCGATGAGACGACGGCGGCGCCGCCCCTTCAAGAACGGAATATTCTTCATGGGATTACTGGGGTTGTGTCGCCGGGAGAGATTTTGGCTATTCTTGGCCCCTCCGGGAGTGGGAAATCAACTCTTCTCAATGCTCTTGCCGGAAGATTACAGGCAAGGGATTTTAAATGCTTTCAATTTTTTAAGAATACAAATAAAATTGAATATTAATTAAGAAGCTGGATGTTATGTCATTATCAGGGTAACGGTTTATCCGGGTCAGTGTTGGCCAATGGTCGGAAACTGACTAAATCCGTACTCCGGCGAACCGGGTTTGTGACTCAAGATGACGTCCTCTACCCACACTTAACCGTCCGAGAAACGCTCATATTCTGCTCTCTCCTTCGACTACCACTAACCCTTTCGAAGCAAGAAAAAACCGCGGTCGCCGAGTCGGTGATCGCCGAGCTCGGGTTGACAAAATGCCAGAACACGATCATCGGCAACGCCTTCATTCGCGGTGTCTCTGGCGGAGAACGAAAGAGAGTGAGCATAGCCCATGAGATGTTGATTGACCCTAGCTTACTGATTCTAGACGAGCCGACGTCGGGGCTGGACTCGACCACAGCGCATAGGCTGGTGATGACCATGGCGGGGTTGGCTCGGAAGGGGAAGACCATAATCACGTCAATTCACCAGCCATCCAGTCGGGTGTACCAAACTTTTGAGTCTGTGCTTGTGATGTCAGAAGGGCGGTGTTTGTATTATGGAAAAGGAAATGAAGCCATGACCTATTTTGAGTCCATTGGCTTCTCGCCGTCTTTTCCCATGAACCCTGCTGATTTTCTCCTAGATCTCGCCAATGGTACGTATAAATTTTCTTCCTTACTTTCTAAAATCTCATTTTCTCTCTAAATTTTCATTTTTTTTTTTTTTTTTTGAATCCCGACATACCCATTATTAAAGTTTTTTGATTTAATAAGTAAATTAAGTTAGAAAGCTGATAGGATCAATTGGAAGGGAGACCGATCATGGATTTATAAGTAAGGAATATATGAGCCCCGTTAAGAAGTCTAAAGATAAAGCCATGAGAATTATACTCAAAGTGAACAATATCATATCATTGTCAAGATTAAAGTTACGTGAGCTTATACTCAAAGTAGACCAATATCATATTATTGTGGAGAGTCGTTATTATGGAGAAAGGAAGACATTCGGGGAAGTGAAGTGGGGAGGATAATTAATGCATTTGTGGGATTTTGACTAAATTTTATTAAAAAAATATTCCTTATTTATTTATTTATTTAATAGTCTTCATTGTGTTCCAATGGCGGTGGAATGTGGATGGGTGAGGTGGTTAACTTTTGAAGGCTCAATATTTTTATATATTCTTGAAAATCTCTGTTTTAAATCTGTGCTATTCTAAGTTTATGAGTCAGAAAAATTCTTATTCTATCTCCTCTTTCTCTCTCTTCTTATATGTCTTCTTTTTCCCTTTGTTAGTGAGTAAATTAGTGGATATTGCGTCCATGTGTTGTGGTTTTTTTGGCCATTATGGCAGCGTCATCCACTATCCATGGGAAGCTTTTAGGGTTTCCTTCACAGCNAAAAAAAAAAAAAAAAAAAAAAAAAAAAAAGAAACTATCTTTTTATATAAATTTTAACTTTTCACATATGCCCTCCATTTTAGGAGAAATTAAAAAGATAAGTTTGGTGGGTGTGATTTGGAGTTGCTTTTAAGTTCTTAACCCAATTCAGTAATTAGAAGCTTATTTAGATCTCTTCAATTTTGTTTTCTTTAGTTTTGTCAAAGTTTATGAATTTTAGGTCCAAAAAAACAGTGATTTTAATAATGATTATCCAATCAATAGATTTGTTTTGACTTCTAGATTTTATGTCTTTTTTATTATTATTTTTTTAAAATAATAATGAAGGAGAAAAAATAGGATCAAAAGACAAGTTGTGAAAGAAATTAAATCTCATAAATATCAGGAGCTTGAAATGACCATAAAATAGGGGACAGACCCACNTTTTTTTTTTTTTTTTTTTTTTTTTTTTTTTTTTTTTTTTTTTTTTTTTTTTAATAATTTAAACACATTATATTATACTAATCACTTGTTTAAAGTGGGTCCTAAATTAGATACCTTAATTACAAGGTAATAGATTGAATAGTTTTCTTTTACTTAAAAAAAGAAAAGTCTATATATATATATATATATATATATATATAGATATAAATTCAATCACTTTCTTCAACTTTTTTTTGAATTAAAGAAAAACCTCCACTTTTGTTCCCAACTTTTGAAATCAAAGCTCCTAAACATCTGGTTTTTAGAGGGTTCTTTTAAAAGGGGTCTTTACATCAATCTCAAACCCTTTTATGTTTGTGGAGTATGC
The DNA here is from genome assembly GCF_002806865.2 of Cucurbita pepo subsp. pepo. Lineage (NCBI taxonomy): Eukaryota > Viridiplantae > Streptophyta > Magnoliopsida > Cucurbitales > Cucurbitaceae > Cucurbita > Cucurbita pepo. The sequence goes on along the minus strand of NC_036639.1, from coordinate 6,681,880 downwards.
ATTAGGCGCTCTGCCCCATATGTCTACAACCCTAGAGATGTCTTTAGGGAGAGACAAAGGTCTCTTTGACTTTGACTTTGACTCTCTTTTTTTTCTTCCTTTCTTAGTGTTTTTTGGGATCATAGGTGAGAGAGGATACAAAACTTTAGGTTAAAATATTCATGTGTTGGACACATTTATGTATAACTTATATAATATGCTTTTTTGGTTTATAAGATATCATCCCATTTAGAACCCCATGATTGTAAAGTGCAAGGATGTAGTGGGGTGGGGGAGGTTTTGACTTTGAAATTTTTAAAGTTTTACTTCTTTTTTTAAAAGAAGTAATAATTCGTGAAATGATGTGGGCCTTAAAAGTAAGAAGGATACTGGAGATTCAAATTTACCGTTCTTTAGTTATGTTGAGGTTAGTAATATATGATCGTTGAAAAAATCGATAGAATAGAAAGGAAAGCTTTATGGATTAGGATTTGACGGGCAAGACGATTTTAAAGGTAAAAAACGAAGAAATTTAGGGTTTTTTTTTTTTTTTTTTCAAGGAGTATGGCTTGGGTGTTCTTCGTTCCCTTCCTTTATTTTTTTCCCCTCAAATAATTGATCAATTGATCTTAAACAAAACTGAGGGAGTGTAGTCCCTACTTCCCTTAGGTTGAAATTTATAATGGGACACTTTAGTCAAAAGTTTTGGAATAGTCCCTCTCAGACTTTTTGATATCAAAACTTCTACTTTGTTAGGCCTCTTGTATGATCTCAAGAGATGACAACAATATCTAGACGATGACATTCAAGAGTTTTCTGACCTCTCTTCTATCCCTCCAGTTATATTCAAAAGAATATTGGATTGGATCTATCTCCCTTATTTTCTGTGTGGAGACTTTTTCATAGTCGTTAGAGAGTAAGGTTCGAAATCGCATCTAACGATTTCGACTAAAATGACCATTATTGATATTTCTTAATCAATCGATCCTTCTCGCTACTTTCTCTCTCATATCAACCTTTCTCCCTACTCTTATCTCCTCCAGTTTCTCTCTCCAAAAAAAAAAAGTCATCGTACATTTGGTCGACATGACCTTTCACATCGGAGAGCTGTCTCAAAAAGAATCAAGCAACCTGAATTGTGAAACGCATCGAACCTAGAAACATAAAATGTAAGTTAGGCCCTACACGTGTAGGGATGAGATTTAGCAATCCCAATGGCATATAATGATAGCATTTTGGAGTGTTAATGAGAAGCCGTGGGGGAAGTGGAGAGAGAGATGGCCGCCCAAAATGGTTGGTGGAAGGCACCAAAGTAGTAGTGGAACTCTTGCCTTTACCACCAACAATGGTCACCTTTTTTTGTTTGCTGTTCATTGTCTTAAATATTTTGGTTGATTTTAATATCATTACTTTTTAAAGATGGTGCATTTTGGCCATGCTTTTTTGTTGTTCATGGGAAAGAATGATTAAAATAGCTATATAATGGAAAACATCCACTTTTAGAATCTACACGTGCATGCATTTCAATGGCTCTCTCTTTTGCTTTAGGGTTTTTAAGCTCTCAATAATTGCTTTTTATTTTGAATTTTTTAAGCCACCAATTGAAACATTCCAACCAGATACTCTTATCCAACCGCACTTACCTAATTACTTCATTTTTATTGATAAATAAATAAATAAATAAATAAATATACCCTTTTTTTTATATTTATTTATTTATCAATGATACATTCTTTTTAAAATATATAAATTTTTATTGAATAGTGAAGTTTGTGAACAGTAGAAATCATATTGTAAGCTGTAATTTTGGGGATATGTGAAATTTAGAAGTTGAATTGAATTGTTTTTTCATGTTTGCATGCATGCAGGTGTGTATCAAGTTGACAATGCAAGTGAAGTGGATAAACCCATCATTAAGCAAACCCTAATTACTTCTTATAACACTCTTTTGGCTCCAAGGGTAAAGGCAGCTTGTATGGAAACTTCAACAAAGGAAACAATGTCGGGTGAACGGAAATCAACTCGAACTTGTAAAACTAGTCTGATCTTGTGGTGCTACCAATTGAACATTTTGCTTCAGAGAAATCTCAAAGAACGAAAACATGAAACGTTCAATGCGTTAAGAGTCTTCCAGGTTATAACGGCGGCGATGCTAGCGGGATTGATGTGGTGGCATTCTGATTTTCGAGATATTCAAGATCGACTTGGCCTACTCTTCTTCATTTCCATCTTTTGGGGAGTTTTCCCTTCGTTTAATGCTGTATTTGCATTCCCCCAAGAGCGAGCAATCTTCCTGAAGGAACGAGCTTCTGGTATGTACACGTTATCATCATATTTCATGGCTCGAGTCATTGGAGACCTTCCGATGGAGCTCATCCTTCCGACAATTTTTCTCACAGTTGCATATTGGATGACCGACCTGAAACCAGATCTCGTTGCTTTTCTCTTGACTTTGTTGGTCCTCCTCGGCTATGTGCTTGTATCGCAAGGGCTCGGCCTTGCTTTAGGTGCAGCAATCATGGATGCCAAACAAGCTTCGACTATAGTAACTGTGACGATGCTGGCATTTGTATTAACCGGAGGGTTTTACGTACACAAAGTACCATCATGCATGGCTTGGATCAAGTACATTTCAACGACGTATTATAGTTACAAGCTGTTCATTAATGTGCAATATGGTACCGGAGAGAAGATATGGTCGTTGCTCGGTTGCTCGCACCGTGGAAGCGAGCATCCAAGCTGCAAATTCGTGGAAGAAGATGTGGCAGGGCAAATAAGCCCTGCGTTGAGCATTGGAGCTTTGTTGTTTATGTTTGTGGGTTATAGGTTATTGGCATATTTGGCTTTGAGACGCATCAAATAGAACAAAAGGGTTCTAGAAGTCACCAATGAAGGAGAAGAAGCTGATTTGTTGAGCCAATGAAGCTGCATTGCCTGTTTGACACACTTGAAAAAAAGAGTCCACTAACCATTTGGTTCTCCACAACTAATGATGATTTGGGTAAATGTAAATAGCCAAGATGAAGTTCATGAATGTTTTTTTTTTCTTTTTTTATTCCTAGCAAGAAGCGATCTCTCTGTTTTGGTGCATCCATCAACAGATTGAATAAACGATTTCTTGAAATTATCAATGAAAAATTAAGGCCCTCTTATACATCATTTTTCTTGTCACTCGTTAACTTAATTCAAAGTATATCAATGAAGGAAGTAACCAAACTGGTCCATGTGGTTTGTGTATTAAACGCTTAGAGTTGGAATAAATGGTTGAGGATTGTTGGGAGGGACTTCCATCATTGGTTAATTTAGAGGATAATCATTGACTTATGAGTATGGTTTTATAAGTAAGTACACAACTCCACTGGTACGAGGTCTTCTGGGAAACCAAAAACAAAGTCATGAGAGTTTATACTCAAGGTGGACAATATCATACCATTGTGGAGGTCCGTGATTCCTAACATGGTATCAGAGTCATGCCCTTAACTTAGTCATGTCAATAGAATCTTCAAATGTCAAACAAAGAAGTTGTGAGTCTCAAAGGTGTAGTAAAAAAAGTGACTCCAAGTGTCGAATAAAAGGTGTACTTTGTTCGAGGGGTGTAGAGAAAGGAGTCGAACCTCAATTAAGGGGAGGTTGTTCGAGGGCTTTACAGGCCTTAGGGAAGACTCCGTGATGTACTTTATTTGAGGGAAGAAAGTCCCACATTGGCTAGTTTAGAAGATGATCATGGATTTATAAGTAAGAAATACATCTCTATTGATACGAGGTATTTAAGGAGACCAAAAACAAAAGGTTATTTATGATCTTTAGAGAAAATATATGAGTATTGGGTATTGTATATGTCATAACCTAATTATCCCATCACCTTCGAATATTAAGAATATTTAAAAGAAAGGATGTTGTGTTTAGTTCGTTGAACGAACATAGAACTTTGTTCCTGACTTTATGAGATTGCGCCGTTTTGTTTATCTTTTTAACATCTTATCGCAAGTGTAATGGGAAGGTCTTGTGCAAATTCAATGTATATCAAAGTCTTCCTACTATATATGGAATGCTCCTCACATGTTCCCTTCATGAATCATTTCTTGGCCATCCACTCAAATTGAATATGCCTTTAATTCTAGATGTGAGACTATGTGAACCAAAAACTGCCTTTTTAAAGTGTTTTTCTTTGAACTTTTGTGCCTATAAGATGAGAAGTTTGGTATGAGGAACATTTAACTTAAAGAGTGGCTTAGAGATTTTTGAATAAAAAAAATCTTTGATCTGACTTCTTAAACTAGAAATCTGAGAGTGATTACTATATGCATGCAAAAGATAACTTTAAAACACTACCAGAAATAATGGATACGATATCTTACGAAAAATGCTATCGATAACGTTTTTTGTAAGACATGACAATCCATGATATTGACGCTGCACACACAAATAAAACTCAACACTAAAAATATGTGGGGTTGTTATTACAATATGGTGGGGATATATAAGGGTCTCGATTGAAAATCCTTATGTCTAAGTAAACAATGAACTTAACCCAAAAATGTACCAATTATGATGCATATGTACGTCAGGTGAGTCTGGTAAAACTAAGTATGTGTAGAGGTTAGTTGGTGACCCTATATCTCAACACAATACCTCGAGAAAAAGACATTTTGGCTAAAGATATTGGGGAGTTCCTAAAGTTGTTTGCCAACTATAGTACCGAAGTGGATCAATCTTGTAAGGCCAAGTGTAACTTGACGTTAACTATGGTGACTCTCTAGAACTAAGTCTGCCTCTACCAGCCAATAAATTTGACTTACTAGAATAAGTTACTAACTTATGGAGAAGAATTGTTAGTAGTTGCCAAATTGTGGACAAGTTTAGTAATTTAATTAGGAAGATTGTTAGTAGTTTTTAATTTGAGGAGAAAGTTTAGGAAACTAATTAGTGTTTTCTCCACTATAAATACTGATGAGATATATGTTTTTTTTACCCAACAACAAAGAGAATTGAAAAGCATAAGTGATTAAGGTTCTTCTATTTAAAAGATCAATCCCAAGTTGTTTTTTCTATTTTAGTTGTTTGTTTTGGCATATTTCGATCGTGGGCCACATCCAACATTTGGTATCAAAGCTAGGATGCCAAAACAAATGTCGTCACCACACAAAGTCATCGAATGAGATATGATGACGATAAAGAGCGAAAAGGAGGGGAGTGTAATGCTCCAGTACTCGTCACTCATGAAGAGTAGCTACAGTATGGTCGATAAAGATGCGCGTTAGCTTACAAACACAAGGCGTGTGGGATGCTATCGAGTATGTTGACGTTGATAGCGTAAGGACAGGATGGCTCTTGTCGCCATCTACCAAGCAGTCCCGAAGGATGTTCTTCTCATGTTTGCAAAGAAAGACTTGACAAAAGCAGCGTGGAAGAAGCCGCAAACAATGCATCTGAGTGTGGAATGATGTCTTTTGATTGAGCAATTCGCCACTGTTGAGAGGAAATCCTTTGACGGAGGAAAAAACAGCCGAAGAAAATTATTGGAAGAAGAAAAGAAAACAGAAAGCGCAAGAAAATAACAGAGAAGGAGGAAGAGAACGAAAGATTTGAGATTTATTTGAAAGAATAAAATAACATAAGGGGAGAAGGAGCAAAGACACACCAATTAAACTTATCTTCTTCTTGTGGTGTTTTGCTACCTTACACCATTTTCCTTATATAATAAAAAAATAACAAATTTCATCATCAACCAATCACGATATCTCCCGCCTGTTTTTTTATGGAGAAATGAACAACAAAAATAAAATAAATACAAAACAACTCTTTTAACCAAAAACTTCTGAAGCAAAATAAATAATAAAAAAAACAAGTTTATAACCAACAATCACTCCTCTAAACTTGTTTAACTATGCTGAATCGACTTTCTTCAAGCCAGTCTTCTCTCTCAACTCCAGGAACCGTTGTCTTGCTAACGACTTTGTCAGAATATCCGCTAATTGTTCATCTATGTTCACATATTCCAGTTCAATAGCATCAGTTTGCACACACTGGCAAATAAAATGGAACCTTTGTATCAATGTGCTTACTTCGATCATGATAAACAGGATTTTTCGCTAGCGCTATAGCTGACTTGTTGTCAACATTAAGCTTGGGTTTTACTTGCAGTTGACTGATGTTACTCAAAATTCTGTCCAACCATACTCCTTGACACATTCCAGCACTCAGCCTCGCATGACGACAAAGCCACCACCTTCTGCTTCTGTGATACCCAGGTTATTGGATTTACTCCCAAATAGTACAACACTCCAGTTGCACTCTTCCTATCATCAATATCCTCAGCCATATCACTGTCGCTAAATCCTACCAGCTCCACATTCGATAGCTTCTTATAAACACAACCAAAACTTAGAGTACCTTTCACATACCTCAATATTTGTTTTACTGTGGTGAGATGTGAAGATGTTGGTGCCTCCATGTATCTACTCATCACACCAACTGAGTAGGCTATGTCGGGCCGGGTATTAACCAGATAGTGTAAGCTTCCAATAACACTTCTGTAAAGTGTTTTGTCAACCGCAGGTTCTCCATTCCCATGTTTGCTCATCTCCATTCTTGGTTCCATGGGAATCAAACAAGGATTGCACTCCCCCCATTCCTAACTTCTCTAGGATTTTTCTTGCATATCTAGCCTGACATAAAGTGATTGATTCACTGCTTTGTCGTACCTCAATACCCAAGTAATAGCTCAAAAGTTCAAGATCACTCATCGCAAATTTCTAGCGCATCTCTTCCTTGAAATGAGCTATAACTTGTTTGTTTGAGCCGGCTATGATTAAGTCATCCACATATGTACTGATTATCATTGCTTCAACTCCATTAATTTTCTTGTAGAGAGCATATTCCTGTGGACATCTAACAAAACTAAGTGACTGCAAACAAAGTTTAAAATTTCAGGCCCTCGGAGCCTGTTTTAATCCATACAAGGCTTTCGTAGTTTTAATACCATGTTTGGATTTTCCTTTTCAACGAACCCTTTTGGTTGAATAACATACACCTCTTCTTCTAACTCGCCATTCAGAAAAGTTGTCTTCACATCCATGTGATGTACTTCCCAATTTTTAATGGCTGCATAGGCAAGAATTAATCTCACTGTTTCTAACCTGGGCACTGGTGTGAATACTTCACTGTAATCTACACCAAATTGCTGTGCATATCCCTTTGCCACGAGTCTTGCCTTATGTTTCATGATTTCTCCATCTAGATTTTTCTTTAATTTGAAAATCCATTTGATGTCGATTTCAGACTTCATGTTCTTTTCAATGGAGTGAATTTCAGACTTCATGACATTCCTCCAGTTTCATTCTTAGCAGCTTCCTCATATGAGGTTGGCTCCTCTATAGAAAGAAAACAAAGGCCCACTGCTTCGTTCAATTCTCTATAAATATCTTCTAGAGACCTGAACTTTTTCGGTGTCGACGAGCTTGATGATGATGCATTTGAGGTAATGTCTGGCGTTGATAAAGTTGAGGATGAATTTTCTCTTTGCCTTTCATTTGGATTAACTTTGATTTGTTCAATATTCCTCTCCTCTGTTCTACTCTATTTTTCTGAAATTTGAACGGTGAAAGTTCCTCTTTGTTCATTATCACCGTTTGTGATTTCTTCCCAACACCACTTTTTTTCCTCTTCGAACAACAAATCACTGCTCACCATAATTTTGTTCATTTGTGGATCCAATAGTTTGAAAGCTTTGGTTCCATATTCATATCCCAACATAATTGTCTTCACACTCCTATCATCAAGTTTAGGAAGGTGTGAATATGTATTCTTGGCATGAGCAAGAGACCCGAAGATTTTAAAGTGATGAACCTTCGGTATCTTGTCAAACCAAGCTTGATACGGTGTACCATCTGCAACTCCTTTTATTGGCGATCTGTTCAGAATATACACGGCAATTTTGACGGCTTCTCCCCAAAATTTTGTAGGCATCTCTTTGCTCTTTAACATACATCTGGCAATCTCTACAACTGTTCGATTATGCCTTTCTACTACGCCATTTTGCTGTGGTGGAAATGGTGCAATAAGAAATCTCTTCATGCCTTCATTCTCGCAATAGTCTTTAAAAGCAGTAGATACGAACTCTCCTCCACGGTCCATTCTAAAGTTCTTAATCTTCTTGCCTTTCTCTACCTCCACACTAATCTTGAAATTTTTAAATACCAAGTGTTTCATTCTTGTTTGTCAACATAAACACCCATATAAATCATGAAAAATTATCCACTAGTAATATAAAATATTTGTTATCTCCATAAGTCATTGGCGAAATAGGTTCACATAGATCAACATGGACGAGATTTAATGACTCCTTCGCACGATATGTTGTTGTTCGAGGAAAATGAGTCCTATGCTTCTTTCCAATTAAACACCCATCACAAAATTGATTGACCTGGGTGATTTTCGGCAACCCTTCAACCATTCTTTTGTCATTTAATTGCTTTAAAGAGTGAAAATTCAGGTGTCCATACCTCGCATGCCAGAGCCAACCACCGTTACTGATATTTGTCATTGAACACACTTGATCCGCAAGCTTCAACTTTGCTACATACAATCTGTTGGATTGTCTGGTCACCATAATAATTAGGCTCCTAGCCCTGTCATATATCTTCATCACACTGTCCTCTATGACAATTTTATTTCCACTCTCGTCCAGTGCCCCAAGCTTATTATATTGCTTTTGAGTTTAGGTAGGTAATAAACTTGCGATAAGATCAAGTGCTCATCGGTTTTGCATTTGAAGAGCACTATTCCTCGACCACAAATGTCTATTACAAAGTTATCACTGAAACGTATCTTTCCAACAACAGATGTGTCGAGCTCACGAAACACCCTCCTTTCTCCTAACATGTGGTTGCTTGCTCGAGTATTTAGGAACCAGGAATTTTCAGCTCCAATATTGGCTGGTAGCAGCACTATAGTTTCATTCAACATCACAAAATCAGGCTCTTTGTCATGTGTGGTTTTAATTTCACATGTCACTATCATCAGCAATGAAGACTCCTCATCCTTTTGCATCTCTATCAAGTTAAGTTGTTCGTCTTTTGTGAAACACTCTGATGCGAAGTGTCCCATCTGCTAACACCTGTAACATTTAATTTTACTTTTGTCGAATTTCTTCTTCTGAGTTTGCGACTCTCCTTCATCTCCTCGATGCCAGTTACTTCTCCCACGACCTCTCCATCTTCCACGACCCCGTCCCCTACCTCCTCCTGGAACTGCCTTGATCCTTCCATTCTTTCTTTGAGGATTTTGTATTCTCTCGTTCCTTCCATTCTGCACGAGTGAGGAGAACGATTTCATCTTTTTCTCCAAACCCTTGCAATCTTTCTTCATGTGCCTTGAGTGATCCAATAATCTCATCAACGGATTTTGTTTTGAGATCATTGAACTTCTCACTCGTTGAAGTGATTTGAAGAAACTTTGCATAGGTGGATTGTAGAACTTTCTTAACTACTTGGATATCATCCACAGTATTGTCGAGGCCTCTCAATTTTTTGACAATAATGGTGAGTTTTCCAGAATACTCATCAATACTTTCTGAATCACCCATCCTCAACGCTTTAAACTCCCACTAGAGAGTTTGCGTTCTAACTTCTTTCACTTTTTCTGCACCTAGATTCATATTTTTCAACATGATCCAGGCTTCTTTGGCCGTTTTCTTGGCACCCAACTATAGCAACGTATCTTCTCCAATACTTTGATAAATAGCTGCTAAAGCATTTTATCTTTGCGGTTATCTACTGTTTCGGGTGTCTCAATTGCCTCTCAAACACCTTGTGTCATCATAAATACCTCCATCTTAATCGCCCAAGCTGCATAGTTGCATTTTGTCAGCATCGGGTATTTCAGTGTGACAGATCACTCCTTTTCTTGAATCCATACACTCACTTCGTTTGAGGCATCATCTTCTATCGCACCGGTGTTTTAGCTCCTGTCACTCGATTCTTGTCTCATTTTTTTATCTCTCTCCCTTCTTGATTGCTCAATCACTAGCTGAGACATGATTGAAAATAGGCCTTGATCTTGTAGCTCTGATACCAATTAAAAGAAAAAAATAACAGAAGGGGGGAAGGAGCAAAGACACATAAATTAAACTTATCTCTTTTTGTGGTGTTTAGCTAACTTGACACCATTTTCCTTATATAATAAAAAAAATATCAAATTTCATCAGCGACCACTCACGTTATCTCCCTAAAAACTAGTTCCACTCTTCCTCACGATATCTCCCACCCTTTTTTTAGGGAGAAATGAACAACCAAAATAAAATAAATACAAAACAACTATTTTTAACCAAAAACTTGAAGCAAAATAAATAATAAAAAAAAAAAAACAAGTTTATAACCCACGTTATTGTTACTAAAATAGGATAATAGTTGTATGCTAAAAATGGTGCAAGTGGCCAACTAAACTACGCCACTCCCCTAGAAACATGACCCAAATGGTCAGCAAAAAAATATGGTAATCCATTCAACATGTATCTCAAATGGTCAAAAGAAAAGATTCAACTAACTAATTTGAGTAAAAACGTGAAAAACTAAATAAAGAAAACCGCATGCTTTTATGAAAGTGTCAAGGAAGCAAAGGTGCAGACCTTGAAGAGTTTGTTTGAGGCTATTCGCATGAAGGATGGTGAGTCAATGTTAAGAAATAGAAAAAAAAAAGGTGCAGACCTTGAATAGTTTGTTTGAGGCTATTCGCATCAAGGATGGTGAGTCAATGTTAAGAAATAGAAAAAAAAAATTATGATTTTTTTGTTTGTTATTTGGTCAAAAAGACCCTTACCAAATTTGGGAGGGAAAAGGCTGTAGAGAGAAAAGTGAGGGAAGTTACAGCTAAACTTAGCCTCGTACAAACTATAAAAGTGGCCTTTATGTATAGTTGTAAAACAATTTATTGTCTGAGTTATTGTGTAATAAACTTTTGAGAACTTCTTTGTCTCTTTGTCTCTCTCCCCTCTTGACACCCCTTTAACCCCTTTTGACACCCCTTTAAAGTTTTGTGAGAGTTATCTAAACGAGCTAGATTCAGAGCGAGCGTTTTGTTTCGAGGTTGGTATCGGAGCGGCTTTATTTTGACTTTATTTTTCAACAAATTGGTATCAGAACGATTTCAATTTCTACAAATTGGTATCAGAGCGATTTCAATTTCAACAAATTGGTATCAGAGCCAATGGCGAACATGATGGGACAAATGCCGCTACCACGATTGACAAAGACAAACTACGAGAATTGGAGCATCCAAATGAAAGCTCTTCTCGGTTCGCAAGACGCATGGGAGGTGGTCGAAGATGGTTTCAAAGAACCGATTGATACCACGGGTTACACGGTGGCGCAAAACAAGGCGCTAAAGGAATTACGGACAAAGGATAAGGCAGCATTATACATGTTGTCCCGGGCTATTGACGAGTCGGGCTTTGAGAAGATTGCAAGGGCAACTACTTCAAAAGAAGCGTGGGACACTCTAGAAAAGGTGTTCAAAGGAACCGACCGAGTCAAGCAGGTGCATCTCCAGACTCTGCGTGGCGAGTTGGACAGCATGAAGATGAAGGAATAAAAAAATGTATTTGACTACATTACTCGTGTACAGACCATGGCGAATCAGTCAAATCGGAAGGGAGAAATGTTACCCAAGACGCGGGTTGTGGAGAAAATTTTGAGGTCATTAACAGACAACTTCGAGAATGTCGTATGTGTCATAGAAGAATCGAAGGACCTAGCGAAGTTCACAGTCGATGAGCTTGCTAGTTCTCTCGAGGCACACGAGCAACGCAAGAAAAAGAAGAAGGAGCCACTCGATCAAGCGCTTCAGACGAAGGCATCGATAAAGGATGGAAAAATACTCTACTTACAAAATTTTCGAGGTAGAGATAGTGGAAGCCGCGGGAATGGTCGAGCTGCTCAAGGTAATAGTCACGAAGAAAACTACCAGGAGAAGAGACTATCGAGCCAAGCAAATTGGCGTGGAAGAGGACGTATTCAAAGGCGCGGTCAAGGATACAGTTCCAACATCCAGTGCTTCAAATCTCAGAAATATGGCCACTATGCAAATAATTGTAACTCCGACAGATGTTACAATTGTGACAGAATGGGTCACTATGCCAGAGATTGTCGAGCCAAAGAGAAGGTGGAAGAAACCATCAATCTAGTCTTGGATGACGCAACAAGTGGAGGCATTCTCTTGATGGCTAAAAACGAAGAGCCGAACACAAAAGGAGACGGCGGCGCGATAGATGATGGCGGTAGTCGTGAGGTAGTGGAAGTTGTTGGAAATTGTTGATCGATATGACAACCCTAGAGGGGGGTGAATAGGGTTTCAACAATATAATTATTAATTTTTTTTTTTAATAACAATCAAACTTGATACCATGCAAAATAAAACTTAACAATAATTTAGAACTTAAATAGGAAAAGGGTTAGAAAATATAGCACCGTAGTTTTATGGTGGTTCGGTCAAACTCGACCTACTCCACTCCCCAAGCGCCTCTTGAGAATTTGAATAAAACTTTATGACTCTTTCCTCGGATCAGAGCCCAACCGCTACACCGCTCCTTTTACGCGTGCAAGAGCAAACTCAATCCTTTCCACGGCTCAAGATCAAACCAGTACACCGCTCTTTTACGAGTCCAAGTGCAAACTCAATCCTTTCCACGACTCATGATCAAACCGGTACAACTCTTTGAAAGAGTAGATTTACAATTTTCTAACACTACAATAGACATCTCTCTTAGAATAAGATAAACAAGAAATAAAATTGGAAACTTGGAGATAGCAACAATGGAGACTTTTTTAAAAAAAGTTTAGATAGAGGAAACTATCGAACTTGTGTATTGTGAAATGTTCTGTGTGTTGTGTTCTGAAAAATATGAAGAGGTGATGAGTTTAAACAGTGATCAAGTTGTAAAAATAGGAATTGATACGTACCACTAAAACGTGAACTGAAACGTGAACCACGAAAAATAATATTATTTATTTTTAAATTTATCGTAAAAAATTATAGACCACATGTTTCATTTAGATATATATATATATATATATTATTTTAAATAAATATTAAAAGCATTTTAAATTCATTTTTATTATATATAACATATTGAAATGTAATAATATAATAAAAAAAATCATTTTGAAAGTAAATGAAAAGTTTTATAAATGTAACTGAAATGATTCTGTAATTCAAATAATTTTCTTTCTCAAAATTAGTTTTATTAAATGAAATCATTATAATTTCTTTCTATTTAAAAGTCTAGTTTTGATTGAAATCATTATAATTTTTTTTTCATTTGAGTAACAACTAGTCTTAAATAACTAGTTTCACAAAGGTAAATGAAATTATTATAATTTCTTTCCATTTAAAAGTAATCGAAAACTTTTATAAATGTAATTGAAATGATTTTATAATTCAAATATCATTTAAGAGTAACAACTAGAAATGTAAATGAAATCATTATAATTTCTTTTCATTTAAAAGTAATCGAAAATTTTTATAAATGTAATCGAAATGATTTTATAATTCAAATACTCCCCTTTTAATTTAAAAGTAATGGACATTTAAATGTAATTGAAATGATTTTATAATTCAAAATACTCCCCATTTAAAAGTAATGGAAAACTTTTATAAATGTAATTGAAAACTCTACTATTTGTTACTCTACCAAATTTATAAATGTCATACTTCGATTGGTCTATGATGTCAATTTTGCCGCTGGTCCATGATGTCAATTTTGTCACCATATCATCAATTTTGTCACCACATCATCATGAGGTATTTTGTTTTGAATTTGATTGGTCCATGATGTCAATTTTGCCGCCACATCATCACGTCGGGTATTTTATTTTGACTGAAACTTCTTCGTTTTATCTCTAATTTGAGTGAACCAAAAAAGACGTTGAAATCGTTATTCTCAACCTTACACTGTGGACAAAATACTGAGAATAGTTAATAATTGAAAGTAGGTTTGTTATCATCAAAACATCAATTAATTAACTAATTAAAATTAATTAATTTGAGATTAAAAGCCAAAAAGCCAACATTCTCCCTTTTTTTTTATGACGACAAATCATTTAGTATGAAATCCATAAAACTTAAAATGATGCACATATTCAAATAATAATATTGATGCATCATGATAGGCATTCTAATATATTATCATAAATTTGAAATTCACTTAAATCCATATTCTCCCATATATTAATACTTCAATGACTTATGAAATAACACAACAAGGTGATTCATTAATTATAAAATAACAAACTTGGAACATATTTTTCCTAATTTTCTCCCTCTTGTAATCATAAAATAGAACAATAAAACAATAATAAAAGAATGACATGCTCCCCCTAAGAACATGCATATAATTAAGATTATAAAATTCAAGATATATCACACCGAGTAATACCAAACTCAAATTCAAGATATATCACACCAAATAATACTAAGCTCAAGCCTATTTTTGCAAAAAAATTCTTCATTTAACGGCTTGGTAAAAATATCTGCTAATTGATTATTAGAGTTTATAAAATCAAGAATAATATGTCCATTTTGCACCTGCTCTCTAATAAGATGATGTCTAATGTCAATATGTTTAATTCTAGAATGATGAAAATGATTTTTGGTTAAATTAATAGCACTGGTGTTATCACAAAAGATAGGCACACTATCAAATTTTAATCTAAAATCACAAAGAGTTTGTTTCATCCAAAGAATTTGAGCACAACTACTAGCAACCGCAATATATTCCGCTTCCGTAGTAGATAAGGCAACCGAATTTTGCTTTTTACTAAACCAAGAAACTAATGAACTACCAAGAAATTGACAAGTTCCACTAGTACTTTTACGATCAAGTAAACTTCCCGCAAAATCTGCATCAGAATATCCTACCAATTTAAACTCAACATTTCTAGGATACCACAATCCTAAATTAATAGTCTCAAGCAAATATTTAAATATTCTTTTAACCGCATGTAGATGAGATTCCTTAGGACAAGATTGAAACCTAGCACGAAGACATACACTAAACATAATACACTAAACATAATATCAAGTCTACTAGCAGTCAAGCAAAGTAAAGATCCAATCATACCTCGATAAGATTTTATATCTACACATTTACTTTTTCATCCTTATCAAGCTTGGTAGATGTGCTCATTGGAGTTTTTGCAACCTTCATTGAACTTGAACCTTTTGAGTAAATCCTTGATGTATTTCTCTTGATTTAGGAAGATACCATCTTTCAGTTGTTTGATTTGAAGTCCAAGAAAGAAACTGAGTTCTCCCATCATACTCATCTCAAACTCGTTAGGCATAAATTTAGAAAATTCTTCGCATAAAGAAAGATTAGTAGAACCAAATATAATATCATCAACATATATTTGCACTAATAGCATATCTTTTTCTTTAATTTTAATAAAGAGAGTAGTGTCGAGCTTACCCATTTTGAAATCATTCTCAATAAGAAAATTACTAAGTCTATCGTACCAAGCTCTTGGAGCTTGTTTTAAGCCATAAAGAGTCCTTTTCAACTTAGACATGATGTGGAAAATCAAAATTTTCAAATCCAAGAGGTTGTTTTACATAAATTTCCTCCATAATATAACCATTTAAGAATGCACTTTTCACATCCATTTGATATAATATAAAATTTTTGTAAGAAGTAAATGCAAGTAACATTCTAATAGCTTCTAATCTAGCAACGGGTGCAAAAGTTTTTTCATAATCTATACATTTCTCGTGACAATAACCTTGAGCTACAAGTCTAATTCCCAAACTTTATTCCTTTCAAATTGATTTAGTTCTTCTTGCATACCTAAAATCCAAAACTCATCATTTTCGACATCCTTAAGACTTTTTGGTTCAATTTGAGAAACAAAAGCAAGATTATTAAATAAATTAATTGTAACGAGAAAAAAAAAAAAAAAAAAAGAGAAAAAGAAAAAAAAAAGAAAAGATAATAATAATAATAAGTAAATAATAATTAAAAAAAAAAGAAAAAAGAAAAAAAAAAGAGTAAATTATGGACTCTCCCTCTCCACCTTCCCAAAATATCTCCCCAACCCCTCCACGGCAAAATGATCTGCAAAAAATACTAGAAGGAAAAAAAAAAAAAAAAAAAACCGGCAGATTTTGGGAAAAGAAAAATCTGAGGAAAAAAAACAAAGGAAAGATCACAGATTTCGGGAGAGAAGAATTGAAGACAGCCCTTCAAGATTTAATAGGAATGGAAAGAGATAGAAAGTTATCGGTAAGTTAGATCTTCTTTTCTTTTATCTTTTGATAGAGATAGAAAAGTTATCTTAGATCTCTCTTTCAATTATTTAGATTTTTGGATATCTGATTGAAAATCCAAATTGAAAAGTTATCTGAGATCTCTTTTTCAATTATTTAGATTTTTGGATATCCGATAGAAAATCAAAATTGATTGAAAATGGCTTTGTCAATTGCATCTAATAATCATCATTTTTAGGAAACAGAGGAAAACTGACTGGATTGAAAATTGTTAATGATAGTAGTTTTAGGAGGGAGGAGAAAACATAATAGATTGAAAAGGGGAAGAGAAGAAAACATAATAGATTCAAAATGTCTTCTGTTAATGATAATAGTTTTTAGGAAAGAGAAGAAAAAAAAAAGATTGAAAATGGCTTCGGTTAATTGATAGTCATACTTAGATGAGGAGAAAACAGAATTGATTGAATATTGTTTTATAATTGCATAGTCATTTATATGAAAGAAAAAGAAGAGAGAATAGAAATAAAGCGGTACAACATAGAGAAAGAAAATGGAAGATGTGAGAAATTATTAATATAATATTATAACAAACCATAGTTGATTATAACAAACCATAGATGGATTGAATGATTGAAGCAACATGAAATAATATTGACATATTTTCAATTTAAGTTTTACTACCCAACCAAAATTTAGAAACAATGAAAACGTAGAATTTGATTTTTACTAAGACCGGTTTAGAGCTGTATTTCACATTGTTAGTTGGATTATTAATTAAAATGTGAAATACTAACAAAAGGTGACGAACGGTTCGATATGAAGTGAACTCTAGTGTAACGACCCGGGAAAGAAAGAAATATATATATATATATATAATAAATAAATAAATAAAGGAAAATGAGAAAACGAAAAAAAAAAAAAAAAAAAA
>NC_036639.1:6659401-6661898 GCF_002806865.2 Cucurbita pepo subsp. pepo | reverse complement strand
GTGGAAGAGCATGAAGAGGGACGTGGCCGAGTTTGTGAGCAAGTGCTTAGTATGTCAACAAGTGAAAGCTCCTAGATAAAAGGCGGCGGGGTTGTTGCAGCTCCTAAGCATACTAGAGTGGAAGTGGGAAACAGAGCAATGGACTTCATAGTAGGATTACCCAAAACGCTTAAAGGCTATACAATGATCGGGTAGTTTTCGATAGGTTGACCAAGTCGGCACACTTCCTACCTGGGAAAGCTACATATACAATTGACAATTGGGCACAGCTGTATGTGAAAGAAATAGTAAGACTATATGGAGTCCCAGTATCTATAGTGTCAGATCGGGACCCACGCTTTACGTCAGCGTTCTAGCTTTGACTTCAAAAAGCGCTGGGTACCCGCCTCAACGTTAGTACCGCTTTCCACCCCCAAATAGATGAACAAACGGAGCGTTTAGACCAACTTCTAGAGGACATGTTACGCGTTTGTGTACTAGATTTTAAGGAAAGTTGGGATTCCAAACTCCACCTCATGGAATTCTCGTATAATAACAACTTCCAAGCCACTATTGGTATGACACCGTTTGAGGCCCTGTATGGGAAACAGTGTAGGTCCCCACTATGTTGGGATGAAGTAGGCGAAAGAGAGTTAGTAGGACCCGAGCTGGTTCGACTCACCAATGAGGATGTTCAAAAAAATTCGAGCAAGGATGCGTACCGCTAAAAGTCGACGGAAAAGCTACGCCGATGTAAGGCGTAGAAGCTTAGAGTTCGAGATAAGAGACCCAGTATTCCTCAAGGTGACACCTATGAAAGGTGTCTTAAGGTTCAGATGTAAGGGCAAGTTAAGTCCTAACTTCATTGAGCCATTCGAGATCCTAGAGCGAGTTGGTCCAGTAGCGTATAAGTTAGTCCAACCTCCAGCCCACTTAGGAGTACATGATGTATTTCATGTGTTGATGCTGAGGAAGTACATTACGGACCCTATCCATGAAATAGACTACGAAGCACTCCAACTCAATGAAGATCTGAGCTACGAGGAAAAACTAGTAAAAATCTTAGGTAGAGAAGTAAAAACCTTATGCAACATGAATATTGCGTTCGTTAAGGTACTGGAGCGGAATCACCACAGCGAGGAAGCCATGTGGGAGAGTGAGAACGAAATAAGAGAAATATACCCCGAGCTAGTACAAAAGTTTAAGACTTTCGAGGACGAAAGTTCTTTTTAGGGGTAGTTTAGAATTGGTGAAGGACTACGATGTAAATATCCAATACCACCCTAGAAAAGCAAANAAGAGTCAAATATGAGACAGAGAAGGTGGTTAGAATTGGTGAAGGACTACGATGTAAATATCCAATACCACCCTAGAAAAGCAAATGTGGTCGCAGATGCATTGAGTAGAAAGGCGGCCCACTCTTCGGCCCTCATTACGATGGAAGTAGGGATACAAAGAAAATTCGAGTGAGCCAACATAGTTGCAGCGACCGAGAGAGTCATGGCACAACTGGCCTGACTTACAGTGAAACCTACACTTAGGCAAAGAAGGGTTACCTCCCAACGAGAGGATCCAAACCTATAGAAAGTCTTAAGCCAGCTAGTTGAGAGTCTAGTAAATGGATTCTCAAAAACTTCAGATGAAGGGCTATTGTATCAGGGACGCGTATAGGTCTCGACAATAGAGGAGTTAAGGAAAGAAATACTGACGAAGCTCACAACTCGTCATTTGCCATGCTCCCAGGAGGTACTAAGATGTACCAAGATTTAAAACAATACTTCTTGAGAAGAATTGGAGACAGCCTTCAAGATTTAATAGGAATGGGAAGAGATAGAAAGTTATCGGTAGGTTAGATCTCCTCTTCTTTTATCTTTTGACAGAGATAGAAAAGTTATCTTAGATCTCTTTTTCAATTATTTAGATTTTTGGATATCTGATTGAAAATCAAAATTGAAAAGTTATATGAGATCTCTTTTTCAATTATTTAGATTTTTGGATATCCGATAGAAAATCAAAATTGATTGAAAATGGCTTTGTCAATTGCATCCAATAATCATCCTTTTGAAAATTGTTAATGATAGTAGTTTGAAAATTGTTAAGGATAGTCGTTTTAGAAAACAGGAGAAAACATAATAGATTGAAAAGGGAAAGAGAAGAAAACATAATAAATTCAAAATGTCTTCCGTTAATGATAATAGTTTTTAGGAAAGAGAAGAAAAAAAAATTGAAAATGATAACCGTTTTTAGGAAAGAGAAGAAAAAAAAAAGATTGAAAATGTCTTCGGTTAATTGATGGTCATACTTAGATGAGAAGAAAACAGAATTGATTGAATATTGTTTAATAATTGCATAGTCATTGATATGAAAGAAAAAGAAGACAGAGAGAATAGAAATAAAGTGGTACAACATAGAGAAAGAAAATGGAAGATGTGAGAAATTATTAATATAATATTATAACAAACCATAGTTGGATTGAATGATTGAAGCAGCATGAAATATATTGACATATTTTCAATTT
>NC_036639.1:6565515-6649271 GCF_002806865.2 Cucurbita pepo subsp. pepo | reverse complement strand
AGCAGAGACTGTGGCACGTGCATAGGGTAGATTCATATTTAAATTTCTAGTCTTAAGTTAGAATAGGTTGTTTTGCATTTCATTGTTTTAAATTATTTTGTATTTGTTTTTGTTTTCTCTAAATTTCAGTATTTCATATTTAAACACGTAAGACCATGACTATGTTTTCCAGAGAAGAAGTTGTTTTAAACGTTTTTTTTGAAGTTTAAGTTATCAATTATGTTCAAGTAAGAGTTACATTTCCGCATTATAGATGAGCATGAGACGTTAGTAGCGACTCTGAGTATGTGGAAATTTAGGGTCGTTACATTAATAGAGGAATGAGTTTTCACACCTTGTTCGGGATCACCAATAATCAAGTCCTTGGGATGAGATGAGGCATACCTCCATACTTTTGGCACTGATGAATAACTTTACAAATAGACTCATTAGAAATATCATTATAAGATTCATCAAATACCACGTGAATAGATTCTTCTATAACTAAAGTTCTCTTATTAAAAACTTTATAAGCTTTACTAATAGACGAATAACCAAGAAAAATATCAATATCTGTCTTAGAATCAAATTTTCCCAGCTTTTATTTGTGGTTTAAAATAAAACATTTGCAACCAAAACTTTGAAATACCCAATATTTGGAATTTTATTATGACAAAGTTCATAAGGAGTTTTATCTAAACAAGGTCTAATTAAAACTCTATTTGAAACATAACAAGCGGTATTAACAGCTTCCGCCCAAAAATATTTAGGTAAATCATATTCATTTAACATTGATCTGGCAAATTCTTGTAAAGGACGATTTTTTCTTTCAACTACACCGTTTTGTTGAGGAGTCTTTGGAGAGGAGAAATCATGATAAAAACCATTATCTTCACAAAAAAATTCAAATGCTACTCTATCAAATTCCCCTCCATGGTCACTCCTAATTTTAGTAATTAAAAAACCTTTTTCATTTTGGACTCGTTTTACAAAACTAGCAAATCTTTTCAAAACATCATTTTTATGCTTTATCATCAAAACCAAGTAAATCTCGAAAAATCATCAACTATCATAAAGACATAGTAATTCCCTCTATAGCTAGCTATTTTAGAAGGGCAAATAAGTCCATATGTAATAGTTGTTCCCTCCATAGCTAGCTATTTTAGAAGGGCCAAATAAGTCCGTATGTAATAGTTGAAGAGGTCTAGTAGTAGAAATCCCATTTTCCTAATCTTCTATGCCATAACCAAGAATTATCATGCAAAGCCGAAAAACATTTATCATTTGTTGGACAACCATTTAAATCAATAATGTACACATTGTTATCCCTATTTCCAACCAACAACACTTTTCTATCACTAACATTTTCAATTATGCAATTATTTTTATCAAATATAACTCTAAACCCTTTATCACATAATTGACTAATGCTAATTAAGTCATGCTTTAAACCATCAACTAAAAATACATTTTCGATGAGAGTACCAGAGTCATTACCTATAGTACCCTTACCAATTATTTTACGTTTCTTGTTGTCACCAAAAGTGTAATAGCCAAAAATAAATAAACAAATAAAAATAATTATAATAAGGTAGTTAAAATAATAATAATAATAAATAAATAAATAAAAACAACATTTCCCCACTTATCTCAACTAACCTCTCATCCCTCCCCACAATTATCTCTCCTCAACCCATCCTCACGCCATAAAGTAACAGTTACTGCAAACAGAAAAAGAAAAACAATAATTGTCAGATTTACTTGAAGAAAAAAAAAATGAGAATGACCTTTACCCAGTTGAGATTCGCTGAAGATTTACGTAAAGATGGATATGATCAATAAGGTTGACTCGAATTTCAAAGGACGGAATCAAACTTTCATTAAAGATATATTTGTGACGACTTAAGCTATCCAGGTAAGTGACCTTACTATCGGCATGGTTATATTTGATGTTGACACGTGCCTTGTCGTTCTGCACGTGTCATATATATTGATATGTGTGAATTGTCTGTGGATCGATATGCTTCCTATATGTTATGTTATGTTATAATATGTGGTTTGTATGATAATAATTATGGTACGATGTGCTGAAGGATATGTTTGAGATAGGGTACGAGAAGGATGCACAAAACGAAATGTAACGATAGAAGTAAGATACGTTCATGAAACGTTAGAGTTAGGTTACATACCGGAGTGCTATGGATAGGAGAGATTGATGAAAGAATACGGTTAGGTTATGGGTAGAAAGGGATAGGTTTGTGATAGATTGATAGAACGATAGCGTTAGGGTACGTTCTTGTGACGATATGACTAAGGTACGTCACGTAATGATATGTCTGTGATAGGTATAAGAACGTTAAGGCTATGGTAAGTTAGAGAACGATATGACTATGAAGTGTTTACGTTATGACTTGTTTATGATATGATACATTGTATGCTAGATTATTGTGCTTAAGTACGAAATCATGTGAACGTGAATGTATGTTATTTATGCTGCTTAGTTGATGTGATATGAATGCATGTGACGATGTGTGACCCTTGTACGATTATGGCTTGTTGTATGAGTATTGGAATGTAACTGAATGAATTGTATGACATGAAATACGGTAAATTGCATGATACATAACCCCGCTAGGAATATGTATGATATGTAACGAAATGAGAATGAGAATGACATGTAAGCATGAAAACGTGACACGGGGTTATGTTCATTAAATGATGACTGTAGGACTAGTGGGACCTCATGCATATTGTGTGATCATGCATTTGGGGGGATACCCCTATCCCATCACGAGGGTACGGACGCGTACATCCAAATGGCAGGACAACGATCGTTATGCCCTGCATAGCGCTGCCGTGACGGTTTTAGTTTTAACGGGTCCCGGTGGGCCCCCAGAGCATGCCCACCGGCTAGGGACAGTGGCCCAGCGGTGTGCGAACTAGCTGGTGAGCCCATACTCGCACGTATGGGCTGCGTGTAGAGTATATGGTACACGTCCACGATTACCTGTTAGGATTACACCGTAGGGAAAACGAAATGAAAGATAGGTCCCATCATTTCATTGCATGTGATTGTTGCATTTAACCCAATAGTGGGGTCATTTACTGAGTATTTCTTTAAATACTCAAGTCATGTGCTAGTACATTTTTCAAGTTAAGGCAAGGCATTCCTGTACGGCTGACGACGGCATCGCAACTCGAGATCATGGCACATGCATAGGATAGTGGTATTTATTTTCTTAGACTTAGGATAGAATAGGATGTTTTAAACTTAAACGCTTATTTATTTTATTTCGGGTCTTTTGTTGTGGTTTTAAAGATGTTTTCGAAACACGTAAGTCCATGGTTACTAAGCCGTCATCCTTCTTTGAAAGATTCACAAACTTGGATTGGTTTCCCGTCACGTGTCTTGAGCAACCACAATCCAAATACCACTTATTTTTCTTGGAGGCTTTCAAATAAACCTATAAATAAAGATATTCAAAATTGACCTGGTTGTACCCATACTTGTTAAGTACTAACAAGTTAGTTTTCACAAATTTAGGAATCATGCTTACATTCATATTAAAAAACTTACCACACGAGAAACAAACAACATCATGCAGGAATTTATTTCTTGGACTAAGTTTATGTATTCTATTTTCAATAGAAAAATTATTTCTTAAAACATTGTTAAATTTTATATTTTGAGAAAATTTTCTTCCGGAAGTAATGTTTTGAGAATTTTTTAATTTAAAGCAATTAGGTCTAATATGACCTTCAACACTAGAATAATGACATATAGGCACAAATCTAGATTTATCATATTGTGATACAAATTTGCATGTGTTAGGCTTAGACATAATGGAAGATGCTTTAACAAATATTAGAACTTGAAAGCGTAGAACATTCATCAATATAGCCTAATCCTCTTTTATCACTATAAGGCTTACCTGCTTCAATTATTTTATCTAACTTTTGAGCACCTATAGTTAACTTTAGAATAGATTCTTTAGCCTTACCAAGTTCTTGCATAATATTTGATTCCTTTGATTAATTTAATTAACCTATCTTTTTCACAACAATCATGCTCAAGAAATTTAATTTTATTAATGTAGTTTTCTCATCACAATCAAATACATGCTTTTGCACATGGTATATCAAATTTTACAACATTATGGTTATTCTATTTTAAGCAAGAAATTTCATTTAATAAAGACTTATTTTCAATAATCGAAGCCTTATACTTTTTTTTGAAGTATAACATACTTTGAACCAAGTTTTTCTAAATCAAGTTGCATCTCCTCAAAAACTTTAAATAATTCATCGTAAGAAGGAGATTCAAGAATTACCTCATTTTCTTCATCATTTTTGTCACTATGAGTCATGAAGCAAAAATTTGCGACTTCTTCATCACTTGCACTTTCATTACTATCATCCCAAGTAGCCTTCATTTCTTTCTTCCTGGATTTCTTAGATAATTTGAGGAGAGGACAATCCGGTCTTATATGACCCGACTTTTTATATTCATAACATATTATCTCATCATGTTTGCTCTTCTCACCTTTTTGGTTCGTGAAATGTTTTCTAAATTGTTTCTTTCTTTTGATGAAATTTTTATACTTACTTGTGAAGTAGGCAACATCATCTTCATCAAGGGCTTCCTCATCGTCGGAGTCAACTTCCAATGTGATGGACTTTAGGGCTATACTTTTCTTCTTTTTGGATTCCTCTTCTATGCGCTCCTCCTCTTCCATGTGCTCCTTCATAGTAATCTCATGCGTCGTGAGAGAACCAACAAGTTCATCCAAAGGAAGCTTTGTGAGATCATTAGCTTCTTGAATTGATGTCACTTTTGCTTCCCACTTTTAGGCAGAGACCTAAGAATTTTCCTGATATTTTCGGGAGTAGAATATACTTTTCCAAGATTTTTCAAAGCATTTAGAATATTCGTAAATCTAGTGAACATATCACCTATATATTCATTTGCATCTATTTTAAATAGTTCATAATTATGAACTAACATACTGATCTTTGTTTCTTTAACTTGATTTGTTCCCTCCTGAGTTACTTCAAGAGTTTTCCAAATTTCATATGCTGAAGAACGTATAAATACTCTATTAAATTCATCATTACTGAAGGCACAATAAAGACAGTTTATAGCACTAACATTAAAAGAACATTTTTTTCATTTCATGCTCATCAAATTCATCCTCCATTTTAAGCTCCTCAATATTATTAACAATTTTTATTGGAATATAAGGGCCTTTACTAACATTATTGCAAATAAATTTTCATTCTAGCTTTCCAAGTATAATTAGATCCATCAAAATAAGGAGGTCTAGAAGTTGATTGTCCTTCACAAAAACCGTTTTTAACAAGTAGATTCGCCATAATCTCTAAAAATAAAGTCTAAAAAAAAAATCAATAAGAGCAACCTGCTCTGATACCAATTGTTGGATCGATATGACAACCCTAGAGGGGGGTGAACAAGGTTTCAACAATGTAATTATTAATTTTTTTTTTTAATAACAATCAAACTTGATACCCTGCAATAAAACTTAACAATAATTTAGAAATTGATACCAGACTGGAAGTGGGAGAACGCCATGGATTTCATAGTGGGCCTGCCTAAGACACTAAAGGGTTACACGGTCATATGGGTGGTTGTGAACAGATTGATAAAGTCAGCACATTTCCTCCCCGACAAGGCCACCTATACAGTGGACAATTGGGCACAACTGTACATGAAGGAAATCGTCAGATTACATGGGGTCCCTGTGTCGATTGTATCGAACCGAGATCCACGATTTACTTCAGCATTTTGGCGTGGACTCTAGAAAGCGTTGGACACTCAATTGGACTTCAGCATAGCGTATCACCCACAGACCGGGACAGACGGAACGCTTGAACCAAGTTCTAGAGGACATGTTACGGGCCTGTGTACTTGATTTCTCTAGAGTTGGGACGCGAAATTGCACCTGATGGAATTCGCTTATAATAACAACTACCAAGCGACAATTGGTATGGTACCGTACGAGGCATTGTATGGAAGGCGGTGTAGGACACCATTATACTAGGGCGAGGTAGGAGAACGGGAACTGGTGGGTCTGGAGCTGGTCCAAGTCACGAACGAGGCGATGCAGCAGATTAGGGGGAGGATGCGCACTGCTCAGAGTAGACAGAAGAGTTACGCGGACTCGATATGAAGAAACCTAGAGTTCAAAGTGGGCGACATGGTATTTCTGAAGGTGGCCCCTAAGAAGGGCGTTCTAAGGTTCGGACGCAAGGGCAAATTGAGTTCGCGCTTCATAGGACCCTTCGAGATTTTGGAGTGAATCGGACCTGTTGCGTATAGGTTAGCCCTACCCCCGTCTCTCTCATCCATACACAATGTGTTCCATGTATCGACACTTTGCAAGTACTTAGCGAACCCCACGCACGTGATAGATTATTCGACTCTGGACGTGACCGAAGACTTAAGCTACGAGGAGAAACCAGTGGGGGTCCTAGCTCGCAAGATAAAGACCTTGCGCACCAGGGAAATTGCATTTGTCAAGGTGTGGTGGGGGAACCAATCAGCAGAGGAGGCCACCTGGGAACGAGAGGATGAGATGAGAGAAAAGTACCTAGAGTTGTTAGTGGATGCAAATCCTTTCAAGGATGAAAGTCCTTCGCAGGGGGGAGTGATGTAATGATACACATTCCAAAAT
Source organism: Cucurbita pepo subsp. pepo (assembly GCF_002806865.2). NCBI lineage: Eukaryota > Viridiplantae > Streptophyta > Magnoliopsida > Cucurbitales > Cucurbitaceae > Cucurbita > Cucurbita pepo. The sequence goes on along the minus strand of NC_036639.1, from coordinate 6,642,600 downwards.
AAATAAATAAATAAATAAATAAATAAATAAAATAAAAGGGGCGCGCCAAAAATCTCGTAGTTTTCGGCGGGATTCACTCCGACCCCATTAAACCCTAGGGTTGCAGTGGCTGCCTCTCCGTGAGCCAGCCATTGCTGTACCGTGAGCGAGAGCGAGGGCCAGTCAGATCGGGTTGGGAGATGAATAACACTGCGAGCTTTAGGTAGGAGCGGGCGCCAGTGTACGTCGGGGCAAGGAGAGACAGATGCGCCACTAGAGACGGACGAACGACGACACTTCCACCGGTGACAATAGCCAAGTCTCACGATTAGGGCTGTCGAGGCTTTCGGGCGAGGAAGACGAAGTGACAGGCGCGAGTCGACCCTCGGCATTCCGCGAGTTCGTCTTAGCCAGCGTGCAGCCCGCACCTCGCAGGCTGCACTCAGACACCACCATTGGGCCTCGTTCCCTTTTGGCCCAAACCAGAGGCGCACCCAGAAACCCTGTGCTGTCAGTGTTCTTCGCAACCTGTCAGTTTTGTCTCCATCGGTGGCTCCGTTCCACTCCTGGCTTGGCAGTGCGGCTTGACGGCTCGACATCTGAATAGTATACTGATTTCTAGGTTTTCGACCCTTCTACAGCCATTCCCACCCTTGTTTCAACCATCTGAGGTCAGTTTAACTCCATTTTGATAAAAACAACTTGTGATAGGAACGTACCTTAGTAGCTAGGCATAAGAGCTAGTTGTGAAAGGGCTCTAAGTGTATCATGTTATCTTATAGGAGGTAGTTAGGCGCCGGAGTTAGCATTGTGGGTGACTTCGGCCAAGGCCAAGGAGGTAAGTAACCTTAATGTTGGTGTTAGTTATATATGTATGTTGGTGCGTGCCCTGTGGCCCTTGCATGCACCATGTGTGTTGTTGATGTATGCTAGGTTATATGTTTCTTGCAGTGAAATGCTACGTATGCCATGTTTATGTATGTGATGTTTGTTCCACGGTTTGCTACCCTGTATGTATCAGCCCTATTGACATGCCATGAACGTGATAACTAGTCTGCTACGATATGCTTACTCGATGTTTAACCTAGTTATGCTATGTAATGTGGTGAGGGGATGGAACGTTGTGTGTATAATGCCATGGAGGTAAACCTTAAGGACCTCATGCACACTATGTGTTATGTACGTGGGACACTCCCTCGTTATGCTACTGATGGTATGGATGCGTACATTCGATATTGTGTTCGCTACAATATCATGCAGACCATCCTTTTCCGTGGCGTCCGTTATTGTATGTCATACATACCCGACCAAGCCAAGCCCAGGGAGTTCGCATGCAAACTCGCCTGGTGGGCCCACAATCACGCACGTGGGCCATGTGTGGGAAAGTACCATGCATCCACCCCACCCGGACAAAGCAAGGGCCTAAGGCCATGGGAAGGAATGGAAGACAGACCCCTCTCTCGGTTTCTTTCTTTTTACACTTGTGCTTATGTATGTGTATTGTATGCGATCGCATGTATCCTAATGTACGATTATATGCTTAACCCCAACAGTGGAGGTACTTACTGGGTATTTTATATAATACTCAAGCCACGTGCTACCCATATTTTCAGGTAAGGGCAAGGCTCCCATGTACGGTTGACGGTGGATGCTACGAAGAACATGGAAGTCTTAAGGAGGGTTTGTAGTGTCGTAGGCGTCTTGTTGGATTCTCTCGGTTGATAGTTATTGCAATTGTTCCTCTAGTTATCTGTTGATTATTTCTAGGTTTGGCTGTCGTTATTGTTTTCCCTCAGGTATGAACTACTTATAATAATGAACGTATTGTCGTTATTGAGACTGTCTTACGTGAACTCTCATTCTGTCGTTTTACAAGTACAAGGTAACGTCGCTAATTAGGTTAGAGAAAATTAGAGGCGTTACAAATTTATTGTCTGAGTTATTGTGTAATAATCTTTTGAGAACTTCTTTATCTCCTTGTCTCTCTCCCCTTTCGACACCCCCTTTAAAGTTTCATGAGAGTTATCTAAACGAGCTAGATTTAGAGCTAGTGTTTTGTTTCGAGGTTAGTATCGGAGCGGCTTTATTTTTCAACAAATTGGTATCAGACCGATTTCAATTTCTACAAATTGGTATCATAGCGATTTCAATTTCAATAGTCAATAGATGACTTTACCATAAAGTTGACGACGATCGTTAACGATATCCATTCGTTAGGTGACAAGGTGGAGGAGATCTCTGTCATCAAGAAGTTCCTTCGAGTTGTTCCCCCGAGATTCATGTAGATTGTTACCTTCATCGAGCAATTCGGCAATCTCAAGAACATGTCGGTTGAGGAGGTCGTTAGTCGTCTTAAGGTCCATGAGGAGGGATTTCGTGNACATGATGGGACCTATCGTTTCATTTCGTTTCCTTTTCCCTACGGTGCTATCCTAACGGGTAATCGTGAACGTATACCATATACTCTACACACAGCCCATATGTGCGAGTATGGGCNCGCACGGATGAAAAAGAATGATGCAATTGACTCATCTTTTCCAGGTACGAGGAAACGTGACAGCCATAACAAGAAAAATAAAGGTCGTCGATGTGGTAGCAGACATGGTGGCGGACGTGGTGGCAAATGAGGTCGTGACAATACTTCACAAACCTATAACAATGTCAACCCCTGGAAGAACCAGAGTATGATCAGGTGTTACTCTTGTGGAAAATATGAGCACTATGTGATAGAGTGATGCAAGAAGAAGCGCGATGAGGAGGCAAACCTCATACTAACGTAGGATCAATAGCTCACACTCATGTTGGCCGAGAAGATGCCCAACATGTTGATGCTCAACGAAGAGAAGGTTATGGTGAACCTTCTAACAAAAGAAGAGTACCGAGTGGAGACCAACATATGGTACCTAGACAACTGAGAAAATGTAACGACCCTAAATTTTACCTATTTAATCTAAGGTCATTACTATACCTTGAAATGCGGAATATACATTAAATTGGCCATGTTCATAAATGCGACTTACACTCGCCTTTTATTACCTCGTGAAAGAGAAAATGATTAGAAGGGAAAGAAAGGAAAATAAGATTATTGAAATAAAGGAAAAGGAATAAAACCGAAATGAATGTCTTATACTACCCTATGGTTTATTATGCAAATACAATTCAACCTATACTAACCTATACTAATGTTGCAAACCGAATTCAACCTAGACTATGAAATGGAAAAAAAAAAAAACAACTATCCTATGCATGTGCCACAGTCCCGGGGTGTACGATGCCGCCGTCGATGTTACATGGGTGCCTTGCCCTTATCTGAAAAAGTAAAGTAGCACGAAGCTTGAGTATTTCTAGAATACTCAGTAAGTGACCCCCTATCGGGGTTATGCAACAATCACACGCAATGACATGATGGGACCTATCGTTTCATTTCGTTTCCTTTTCCCTACGGTGCTATCCTAACGGGTAATCGTGAACGTATACCATATACTCTACACACAGCCCATATGTGCGAGTATGGGCTCACCAGCTAGTTCGCACACCGTTGGGCCACTTTCCTTATCCGGTGGGCATACTCTGGGAGCCCCTTATGCCGGGACCCGTTAAACTAGTAACCGTCACGGCAGCGCTATACAAAGCATAACGATCGTTGTCCTGCCATTGGATGTACGTGTCCGTACCCTCGTGATGGGATAGGGTTATCCCCCCAAATACATGAACACACAATATGCATGAGGTCCCCACTAGTCCTACATTTATCATTAATGAACATAACCCCTGTCACGTTTCATGCTTACATGTCATTCTCATTTTCATTTCTTTACGGATCATACATATTCCTAACGGGGTTATGTTTCCATGCAGTTTACCATATTTCAATACAATTCATGCTGTTTACATTCAAATATTCCATACAATCATGCCATAATCATTCAAGAATAACATATCGTCACATACATAACATATCGCATCAAACTAAGCAGCATACATACCATACATTCACGTTCACATGATTACGTACTTNCGGGGTGTACGATGCCGCCGTCGATGTTACATGGGTGCCTTGCCCTTATCTGAAAAAGTAAAGTAGCACGAAGCTTGAGTATTTCTAGAATACTCAGTAAGTGACCCCCTATCGGGGTTATGCAACAATCACACGCAATGACATGATGGGACCTATCGTTTCATTTCGTTTCCTTTTCCCTACGGTGCTATCCTAACGGGTAATCGTGAACGTATACCATATACTCTACACACAGCCCATATGTGCGAGTATGGGCTCACCAGCTAGTTCGCACACCGTTGGGCCACTTTCCTTATCCGGTGGGCATACTCTGGGAGCCCCTTATGCCGGGACCCGTTAAACTAGTAACCGTCACGGCAGCGCTATACAAAGCATAACGATCGTTGTCCTGCCATTGGATGTACGTGTCCGTACCCTCGTGATGGGATAGGGTTATCCCCCCAAATACATGAACACACAATATGCATGAGGTCCCCACTAGTCCTACATTTATCATTAATGAACATAACCCCTGTCACGTTTCATGCTTACATGTCATTCTCATTTTCATTTCTTTACGGATCATACATATTCCTAACGGGGTTATGTTTCCATGCAGTTTACCATATTTCAATACAATTCATGCTGTTTACATTCAAATATTCCATACAATCATGCCATAATCATTCAAGAATAACATATCGTCACATACATAACATATCGCATCAAACTAAGCAGCATACATACCATACATTCACGTTCACATGATTACGTACTTAAGCACAACCAACTAGCATACAATTTAATGACACGTGCGAATCCACGGCACGTGCCAACAAACAGCAATTAACGCGTAACCTATGATGGATGAGCCACTTACCTGGTTAGCTTAAGTCGTTGTCACGTATATATCTTTAATGAAAGTTCGACTCTGTCCTTTGAAATCCAAGTCAACCTATGTGAGCCCATGACATCAATTTCACGTTTGAACTCTATAAAATTATTTCTCTAGTTTACATGGTTAAAATTCTGATATTTCTGTTAGACAAAATTTAATGGAGTTTCATGCCCTCTGATATTTATTGTTTTATTTTTAAATTCGGTTCAACAAATCTTCCCTCCTCTCTATTTGTAATTATTTTCCTTCTGTAAATAGATTTTCAGTTCGGTAAACATTTTCAATTCTGTAAATAAGATATTCCTCTGATTCTATATTTATTTTCATTCTGTAAATCGATATTGTTGCCAATTTTAATGGATTGTTTGGCTACTATCTCACAGATTTATGATCTGCCAACTAAAATTTTATTGATTCTAATCTTATTTCCTATAATTTCAAATGCTAACAAAAAAAATCTAATTAATTGAATATGGGATCTAATTATTACCTGATCTAGTCAAATATGAAAGAAGATCTGATCCTAAATCGATTTCTTATAACCATAACTATAAAGGAAAAAGGAAATCTGAGATAGGATTTTACCTAATAACCAAAATCTCTCCATCTGCATCATATCCTTGTTGAAACACCCTTTTACTTTTTCCCAAATCTGACATTTTTTTCTGTTTATTTTTGGATGAACTGTGATATGGTGGGGTTGAGGAAAGAGGATGCGGTTGCTATTATAGAAAGTGTAACGACCGGTCTTCGACGCATCGAATCACGGGTCACCACATGGACTCGAGTAAAAAAAAAACCTTTAAGTACTTCTTCTTATTTGAAGAGGGGACTAAAAGTTAAAAGTTGCTTGATATACATTTCAAAATTTAAAATACTACCAAAACACATAATTAGAGTCTGCAGAGTCACGTCAAAAGGAAACGGTTACAAAATATCGCGTGTTTTTCCAAAAACGTCAAAATTATAACCAAAACAACATGGGAGGAGAGGACTCAATCTAAGGGCCCCTTCTGCAGCTACACATCTCCACACGTTCCTGCCACCAATTCGGATCTACTTTTCACCTGAAAAATAGAAAGAACATGGAGTGAGCATATAAAAATACTCAGTAATACTCGTAAGCTCTTGTCGAACTTAGCCCTATTCACAAAGTCTTAAGCTTTGTGCTCGAATAGTCGCTAGTTAGAGACCTAGTGGTGCCTGACAACATTTAACTGTTCCTAAGATCAGTAACTACCTGCCACTATGCCTCGCTAGGCCGGGTCAGTAACTACTTGTCTTATGCCCTTGTCGGCTCAGATCAGTAGAACTTCCTGTCTTAGGAACAGTAACTACCTGTCACTATGCCGCTTGGCTGGATCAGTACAAAGGCCATTGCTTGTCCAACTAAGCACTTCTGATGGGTTACCACAGTAATATACTATGGTTACCCTCAACCCCTTGTGGGAAACTACTAAAACGACACACTGTTGTCTACATAATTCATGACTTATGATAATTGGCACATAACAAATGGTCTAACTCACAAAGGGCAACAATGGGCTATCCAAACCCCACATCCAGTGCCTAACAAAGAATCACGACATACAACACGTCACCATGCTAATCACGTAATAACCATCTAGCTCAACATAAAAACATACCATTCCAAACGCCTATAAAAAATTTCACATTCATGCAAACATAATTATAATACCATAACTACAATCAAAGTATAGCCAAACACATTATCGAACACTCCCATGAACTAAATTTTATCCATCCCTAAATACAATACTAAATTGATTGCCCACAAATCCAAACCGACGCCTACAGTCATTACTTAGAAACTTGTTCCAGATGGTTACTTACCTGATCGTAGACTTCCCAAAACTTTATCGAGTCTTCAAGTATCCACTTGACTAAGCTAGTTGAAATTTTCCTATAAATAAGGCATTATAGGATGTGTGAGTCAAGTACCTAAGTCTGAATAAAGACAAATCAAATGGTGTGAAGTAGAAAAATTCGGGTTTCGGTTCTGTACAAGTGGGTGGAGTCAAGCCGTGCCTCACGATTTTCGGCCTCTTCTTCCCACCTTCTTCTTGATCTTTGTTTCCTCTAAGCACCCCATGTCTCCTTCTTCACGAAGACTCATCAACTTCCCTCATCCATAACCTAGGTCCGCCGACCCAGTGAAACGTATTAGGGTTTTGGAAAGGAACAACGAAAAATCACACCACTAGGACTTACCATTGGAGTTCTTCCTTTCTCAACCATTTGGCCCCACCGTCGCTGACGAGCGCTCAAAACTTCATCGTTCGTCTCCTCTGCCCCACCTTCTTTCCTCTTGTTCGCTTCTCCCGTCACCCTCTCCTCTGTTTTCATCTTCTTTCTTTTTTTTTCCTGTTTTTCGTTTCCTTTCTTTCTTTTTTTTTATTTAAAAAAAACCTAAAATGGTAGTATAGCTGGCCTTTCTCTCTCCTCATTTAATGCAATCTGTACGACTTTTACAATCTTCCCCCTTAAGAACTTTCATCCTCGAAGTTCCTAATCCCAGAACAACACAGGGTACTTGGCCCTCCTTTCGCTCTCTAACTCCCAGGTTGGTTCCTCAACACGATGGTTATTCCATACCACATTGACAAGCGATATCTCCTTGTTTCTAAGCTTCTGTATTTTCGTGGCTACAATCCCGATGGGCTCCTCCTCGTAACTTAAGTCCTTCCTCAAAGGAAGATTTGCATAGTCAATCACATGAGAAGGATCTGGGGTGTACTTACACAATATAGACACGTGGAACACGTTGTGAACAGCAGCTAGAGCAGGAGGCAAGGCTAGTCGGTTCGCCATAGGACCAACTCTCTCCAGGACGTCGAAAGGACCGATAAATCTTGGGCTCAGTTTGCCCTTCTTCCAGAACCTCATTACCCCTCTCATGGGTGCCACTTTTAGGAAGACGTGATTGCCAACGACAAATCTAGAGCCTTGGGACGCGTGTCTGCATAACTCTTTTGTCGACTCTGTGCAGTCTGAATTCGTACTCTGATCTTTTGCACTGCTGCATTCGTTTGTTGGACTAACTCTGGCCTTAACAGTTGTCGCTTTCTCATCTCTTCCTAGAAAGTTAGAGACCGACACCTTCGCCAGTACAGGGCCTCAAAAGGTGCCATCTGTATGGTCGTCTAGTAACTATAATTATATGCAAATTCTATAAGGTGCAGGTATTCATCCCAATCACAGGCGAAGTCAATCACGAATGTTTGTAACATGTCTTCTAGAACCTGATTCAGCCTCTTGGTTTGGCCGTCAGTTTAGGGGTGGAACGCTGTACTGAATCTGAGTTGGTTCCCCATTGCTTTTTGCAAACTTTTCCAAAAGTGGGAGGTAAAACGTGAATCTCTATGTGACACAATGGAGACTGGAATCCCATGCAATCTGACAATTTGTTCCAAATACAACTTCGCCCATTTATCCCATGTGTAAGTAGCCTTACCTCGGATAAAGTGGGCGGATTTCGTCAATCTATCAATAATCACCCAAATAATTGTGTATCCCTTCCAGGTCTTGGGTAATCCAGTTACGAAGTTCTTGGCTATATCATCTCATTTCCACTGTGGGATGTCTAGGGGTTGTAGTAAACCTGAGGGTCTCTGTATAGGAGCCTTCACCTGTTGATAAGTGAGACACCTATTAACTTTAAGGGCAACATCCCGCTTCATCCCTGGCCACCAATAGCACTTCTTCAGGTCACGANATAATCGATTCTTATTAATGGTCAATCGGATCGATTCTTACTCCCAACTCTTCTCTTTTATTTTTCTCTATCTCTGTATTTTTTTTTCTTTTGATTTTGTATTTTGGCTTCTCTGTATTTTCTCTTTTATTTATATCATGCTCTCCTTATTATCTTTTTTTTCTCTGTATGTCTTCTATGTACTCTCTCTTCTAGTTCTGTCTCTCTTTCTTTTTTANTACCAAGGTGTATTGAATATAGAGATTCATGTGCTTCAGTCAGGAGGTCTTCTTGGATCTGTTCATCTGCGGGGACACATTGTAACGACCCTAAATTTCCACATACTCAGAGTCGCTANTTATTTTATTTACCGTATTTGGCCTCCTATATATATATATATATATTGTTTTTCTTCCTGATTTTGTTAACAATATTCTGGCCTCTCTCCAGTCTTGCTCTCTGTCTTTTTACTCTGTATTCTAATTAATTCTTCTTTCCAAATCTTTCCTTTCTCTTGTTTTCCCTCCTTTTTTTTTCTTCTTCCTTTTAATTCTGTTATCATTCAAATTCACAAATATCACATCTAAATTCTTCTTCCCAAATCTTTCCTTTCTTATTTACTTGTTAATTTTTTTTTTCTGTATTTACTTCTTATCTTCTTCCAAATCTTTCCTTTCTCTTGTTTTCCCTCATTTTTTTTGCTTCTTCCTTTTAATTCTGTTATCATTCAAATTCACAATATCACATCTAAATTCTTCTTCCCAAATCTTTCCTTTCTTATTTACTTGTTAATTTTTTTTTTTTCTGTATTTACTTCTTATCTTCCATTTTTTTTTATCTCTGTTCTGTACATATTTTTTTTTATTCTATTTACAGATATTAGCCTCAGTTATAGTTAATTTTCTCTAACCTGATAACCAAAATCTAAATAGATGGACAGTATCTTCCATTTTTTTTATCTCTGTTCTGTACATATTTTTTTTTATTCTATTGACAGATATTAGCCTCAGTTATAGTTAATTTTCTCTAACCTGATAACCAAAATCTAAATAGATGGACAGTATCTTCCATTTTTTTTATCTCTGTTCTGTACATATTTTTTTTTATTCTATTGACAGATATTAGCCTCAGTTATAGTTAATTTTCTCTAACCTGATAACCAAAATCTAAATAGATGGACAGTATCTTCCATTTTTTTTATCTCTGTTCTGTACATATTTTTTTTTATTCTATTGACAGATATTAGCCTCAGTTATAGTTAATTTTCTCTAACCTGATAACCAAAATCTAAATAGATGGACAGGGAAAAGAGATCTGATTCTAAATAATTAGACAAAGGAAAAGAAAATCGATAGGATAAATAAAAAAGAGATATGAAATATGACTTACCCTAATAAGAGAGCAAAGATCTCTCTTTAGATGGACAGGGAAAAGAGATCTGATTCTAAATAATTAGACAAAGGAAAAGGAAATCGATAGGATAAATGAAAAAGAGATATAAAATATGACTTATCGTAATAAGAAAGCAAGATCTCTCTCCAATAATTAAATCTCCAGCACCCGTTGTAAATCTGGTTGTTGGTATTTTTTTGGTATTTTTTTCTTTTTCTTTTTTTTTCATTGTAGGAACCACGGATGAATACTGTATTCTGATTAGAGATTTTGACTGATGAGTTGGTTGAGGAGAGATAGTTGGGAGANCCTATACTCTGTTTTTTCTCTCAATTTTTGTTCAAGACATATTCTTGACCAATTTATAATCGATTCTTATTAATGGTCAATCGGATCGATTCTTACTCCCAACTCTTCTCTNGGTTAGTGGAGAATTGTTTAGGGAAAATGTTATTTTAATTATTTACATATTATTATTATTATCATTATTCTTTTTTTTTTTTTTGGATCGTTACACACATAGTCGCCCCTGCCATAGTAACCCTCCTTCGGAAGACGTGGTAAATCCTTCCTCTCTCTTTACCTCATCCTGTTAGCAAATCAAGTACAAGTGAGGGTCGTTGTTCTGAGCATTTATGATTCATTGCCTCAAATCTGGCTGGACCCTAAGTTGACTCAATCTTTCTATTGCGCTTCTTGCCATTACTTCTATTCCAGCCTTCGCCATATCCTCCTACAACGTATACTCCCTTGTAATTAACGCTGAAGAGTGAGCGGTCTTCCTACTCAGAGCATCAGCTATGACGTTAGCTTTACCTGGGTGATACATTATTTCAAGGTTATAGTCCTTGACTAACTCCAACAGCACCTTTGTCTCACGTTCAATTCCTTTTGAGTGAATACGTATTTCAGGCTCTTGTGAACGGTGAAAATCTGTATACACTCGCTGTACAGATAGTGTCGCCATATCTTCAAAGCAAATACTACGACAGCTAACTCTAGGACATGTGTCGAGTAGTTTCTCTCGTAATCCTTTAACTATCTCGAAGCATAGGCTATGACCTTGTCGTTCTGCATCAGGACACAACCTAGGCCTTTCCCTAACACATCTGGTACTGTATGTACTGGCGCTATAACCAGTCGGTGCTTGAGTTCCTTGAAACTTTGCTCGCATGCATTATCCCACGAGAACATCTTTCCTTTCCTCGTTAGTTGTGTGAGACTAGCAGCTATTTTGGAGAAATCCTGAATAAATCTTCTATAGTATCCAGCTAAACCTAAGAAGCTCCTCACTTCGGTTGCTGAGGTATGTCGGGGCCAATCTATAATTGCCTTGATTTTGGTTGGATCCACTGATATGCCCTTTTCGGACAAAATATGGCCAAGAAGGTCACTCATTGTAACCAGAATTCACACTTGGGAAACTTGGCATAAAGTCAATGTGCCCTTAACCTTGACAGCACTTGACGTAAATGTGCTTCGTGCTCCCCGTCGGTCTTGGAGTATACTAATATGTCATCAATGAATACTATGACAAACGAATCCAGGAAGTCCTTAAACACCCTATTCATCAGGTCCATGAATGCTGCTAGACATCACAGTGAACTCATAATGACCATATCGACTCCTGAAAGCTGTCTTGGGGATGTCGCCTTCCTTGATCCTCAACTGGTGGTACCCTAATCGCAGGTCGATCTTTGAAAATACTGATGCACCTTGTAGTTGGTCAAACAGATCATCAATGCGAGGCAATGGGTATTTGTTTTTTGTTGTTACTTTATTCAATGCTCTATAGTCAAAGCACAATCTCAGGGTCTCGTCTTTCTTCTTAACAAACAGTAATGGGACCCCCCATGGTGACACACTTGGCCTGATAAAACCTCGATCTAATAGATCTTGCAACTGCTCTTTAAGTTCTTTCAACTCGACAGGAGCCATCGCGGTGCCTTGGATATTGGGGTGGTACCTGGCTACAGCTCAATTGCAAAGTCCATGTCCCTGACTGGCGGTAACCCCGACAGCTCTTCTGGAAACACATCCTCGAACTCCTGTATGACAGGCACATTTATCACACTGTTTGCACCCCACCTCATGTCTGATATGCTCGCCAACCAAGCCTAAGCTCCTTAACCAACTAACTTTCTTGCTTTTAGAGTAGAGATAATCATTGGAGTGTTTTGAGAATCCACCTCCTTAAACTTAAAGCTCTGTCCGTTAGGTGGCCTAAAGATTACCTCTCTAGCCCTGCAATCGATAATTGCGTGGTTCCCAGCCAGCCAGTCCATGCTAAGGATCACGTCGAAATCGCTCGTGTCAAGAATAATTAACATTACCTCCATAGGTCGCCCTATTATTACTATTTGACTTGCTCGTACTCTCTCATCAGTTACTAAAATCTCTCTTGACGGTGTAGACACCGACAATCGATATCTTAAGGGCTCTAGTCCTAATCGTGCGTATCTTATAAAGGTACTAGATATTTACGAGTGTGTGGACCCAGATTCAAACAATACAAAAGCATGAAAGCCAAGTACTGGTAAGGTACCTGTCACCACGGTGTCCATGTTATTGCTCCTTTCTCGATAGTTGCCCTAGCAGTACCATTGTTCTGTGCCATGCCTCCTTTGCCTCCTTGACCTGACCCTAACGCTCTATTCTCCTCTTGACGCCTCCTGTGAGGGCAATCAACTTTCTTATGGCCGCTCTTACTGCAATGGAAGCATGCATCAGAACTTGTCCTGCAATCCCCTGTATGTCTATTGCCACAAGTGGGGCAAGTGGGTCTCTCAAGTCTAGGGACCTCAATTCTAACGCCCCGCTGCCTCTCTGCTAGAGGTGGCCTATGTGATCTCCCTCTGTTCTCGAGTCGTGACGCCCTGTCAGGATGCTCCCTCCATTCTTGCTTACCCTGGATATTCCTCTAATTCTCAATCCTCCTGAGCATCTTTTGGAGTTGAACGTCCATCATGGTAGTAGCATATGTAGTAGGTGCTACTACCCCCCACAGTTCCTTGGATTTCCTCTAAAAAACCTACAATAAATCTTCGTATTCATTTTTCCTCCGTATCAACCTGATCTAGTGCAAATCGGGACAATCGGGTCAATTGCCTATCATTCCTCGACCATCTTATTTCCTTACTTCAGGTTAAGGAAGGTGGCCTCGTTCCTATACTGACTCACTAGTGGGTAATACTTGTGGAAAAACGCCCTCTTCATTTCATGCCAACATATTGGCTCTTCACCCTCGTCTCCACCCCTCAACATTCTTTGAGCACCCTTCCACCAAAAGTGGGCCTCACCCTTGAGCACGTAAGAGGCACAATTCACTTTCTAATCCTCAAGGCAATTCATATGCCCGAATAGGGTCTCAATCGCTTCTACCCATTTTTTCGTCGTCGTTATATCACTTTCCTCTTCTTCGAAGGTCGGAGGGTCATGCTTTCGAAAATCTTTAATGAATTTCTGTTCTCTTGTCATGCCACACTATCCCCCACTTGGTTGGCCCCAGCGGCTCGTATAAGTGCCTAGAGAGTCTCGTTAGAAACCAATACTAGATCTGAAGGTGGGGCTCTTGTGTGCCCTTGTGTCTATATTGGTGGCACTTGCACGCTCTCAGGCGCTTGATCCGACTGTGCCTGTTTCGGGGCTGAATCTTGAGTAGGCTCAGACTCCTCTGGAGCCATGGCGGCTCTCCTACCCCTCCTCCTTCTTCTAATCTTGGGTGTTATAGTATCTACATTATACAACAAGCAGGTTACTAGATGTCCAATTCAAACCTTTAACCATAACGGTCTATGGATTCACTTCACATCATGAAAAGTTAAACTATAATATGACTACAGCTATGAACTGCTGCTTGTAACTTACTTCCTTGGTTACCTGGTCGACAAGGAACATGGCTACAAGCCGAGCTACAGAGGGCCCAACTGACACTCTAGTTAAGAGGATCTACAGGACCTAACAACCGAGGGCTCTGATACCAAATTGTAACAACCGGTCTTCGACACATCGAATCACAGGTCGTCACGTGGACTCAAGAGTAAAAAAAAAACCTTTCAATACTTCTTCTTGTTTGAACAGGGGACTAAAAGTTAAAAGTTGTCTGATATACATTTCAAAATTTAAAATACTACCAAAACACATAACGAGAATCCGCGGAGTCATGTCAAAAGGAAACGGTTACAAAATATCGCGTGTTTTTCTAAAAATATCAAAATCATAACCAAAACGACATTGGAGGAGAGGACTCAATCTAAGGGCCCCTTCTGCAGCTGCACGGCTCCACACATACCTGCCACCGACCCGGATCTACTTTTCACCTAAAAAATAGAAACAACATGGAGTGAGCATATAAAAATATTCAGTAAGTAACCTGCTCGTAAGCTCTTGTCGAACTTAGCCCTATTCACAGAATCTTAAGCTTTGTGCTCGAATAGTAGCTAGTTAGAGACCCAGTGGTGCCTGGCAACATTTAACTATTCCTAAGATAACTACGGGTGTAACCATGGAAAAATTTTAACTAAATAAATAAATAATAATAATAATAAGTAAATAATAATTAAAAAAAAAAAAAAAAAAAAAAAAAAAAAAAAAAAAAAAAAAAAANTGATCAACTCTCTCCCCCACCTTCCCCAAATATCTCTTGAGCACCTCCTACAACTGCAAAATAATATGTAAAAAATAAAAAAAAAAAAACAACAACAAAGCACAAAGGAAAAAAAAAATAGTAGATTTGGGGAAGAGAAAAATGGGAGAAAGGAACAAAGGAAAGATAGCATATTCGGAGAGAAAAATTGGAAAGGGCCTTCCCTTCAATCAGATTTAAGGAAAGAGATAGAAAAGTTATTGATAAGCTAGACTTCCTTTTCTTTTATCTCTTGAAAAGTTATTTTGTTTTTCAATTATTTAGATTTTAGATATCTAGAAAACCAGACTTGTTGAAAATGGCCGAAAGTACATAATTAAAAAAAAAAAATCCTTCCTTGATATTTTTAGGAAAGAAAAGGAAAATTCAAATCCTCCATCTCATCTTCTATTACCCAATTATTTAGATTATAGTTATGAGTTACAAATATCTTTAGATGAAATCATAGATCTTTTCCTTTATACAATTATTTAGAATCATCTTCTCTTCGTTTACTGCAATAGAATTAAACAGAGAGAAGAAAAGAATTAAACAGGGAGGTCGGAAAAGAATTAAAGAGAGAGGGAAAGGAGAAAAAAAATACTAGAAAAAGAATTAAAGAGAGAGGAAAAGAAAATAATAATAATAATAGAGAGGAAAAGAAAAAAAAATAATAATAATGGAGAGGAAAAGAATTAATCAAAAAAGATATGGAAAGAATTAAAGAGAGGTAAAGGAATATATATATATATAGAAAAGAAAAGGAAAAAGGGAGAGATTGGGGAAGAGGAAAAAGGGAAGATTTGGTGAGCACAATTAAATTAAATACATAAACAATTTGACAGAGTAAATACATCGAGTAAAAACCATGACAGAGTAAATCAAGTCTCTAATGCTCACATGAAGTTTAACACATGGACCATTGTAAAAGTTAGGGAATTGAAATTGAAATTAATGTCATGGTTCATATAGGTTGGCTTGGATACAAAGAACAAAACTGAACTTGATAGATTGGTGATACCAGCCTAAGCTAATCAGGTAAGTGACCTTACTATTGGCTCGGTCGAAAGACTTGTCTTATGTATGACAACACGTGCCCAGTGGCCCTTGAACGTGTCATTTATGCTTTATGTTATGTGATGATGTGATGACATGATGATGTTAGATGATGATGTGTTGATGTTGTATGATGATGTGATGACGTTAGATAGTGATGCGGTGATGTTATATGATGATGTGATGTTGTTATATGATGATGTGATAATGTTATGTGATGACGTGATGACGTTAGATGATGATGTGATGATGTTATATGATGACTTGATGACGTTAGATAATGATGTGATGATGTTATATGAATGATGTACTTGGTATGCTTGATGCACTTTATGGCAATATGATGAGTATTTCGATTGCATGATGTTTACCTTGATATGATGATGTTTTCCATATTGAGCATGCTATGTGTTGATGAGTGTCATATTGCATCATGTTATTAGATCGACATAGGACACAACCCTAAGAGCATGAAAATGATATTAATATAAATATTCATGAGTATGTGTTACCTAGAGTAACAAAGAGATGAGACTAGAGGGTTGTGTCAGAAGAGACGTTATGATTGATTTAGAGGGGCCTCATGCCTATTGTATGTTCATAAGCATAAGGCTAATTCTCCTAGAGATGATGAGTGCGAACGCGCACAATACGATGATGAGTGCGAATGTGCACGAGCGCGAATGCGCACAGATGAGAGTATTCATGAGGCGCATGACATTATGGGGTTCCACTGATCTCCGGACGTCGCTATAGATTAGCTTGACCAGAGGGTCCAGAGGGTGTGCGAGCGTCCTGGGGATTCACACTCGCACGTGTGAGTCATGTGTAGGGAAGTACTACACATCCAATTTGTCTGAGACTAGAGGCCACCCTTATGATGATTAGAGATAGGTCCCTAAATCATGATTGCATGTGTTTTCATTTGCATGGCCCCCTATAGTGGGGCCACTTACTGAGTATTCTTCGAAATACTCAGGCTGTATGCCACATCATTTTTCAGGTAAAGACAAGACGCACTTGTATGGAAGGCGGCGGCATCGCGAGCAGAGACTGTGGCACATGCATAGGGTAGACTCATATTTAAATTCCTAGTCTTAAGTTAGAATAGGTTGTTTTGCATTTTATTGTTTTAAACTATTTTATATTTGTTTTTATTTTTTTTCTAAATTTCAGTATTTCGTATTTAAGCACGTAAGACCATGGCTGTGTTTTTGAAAGAAGAAGTTGTTTTAAACGTTTTTCGAAGTTTAAGTTATAAATGATGTTTATGTAAGAGTTATATTTCCGCATTAGAGATGAGCATGAGACGTTAGTAGCGACTCTGAGTATGTGAAAATTTAGGGTCGTTATAACCTGCCACTATGCCTCGTTAGGTGTTAGGATCGCACAACAACGCACACGCTCGATCTAGATGATCACAAAGAGAAGGATAGAGAGAATTGCAAGGAGAACTCTGGCTAAAAGGATTTTTTATTGATGACTTCAGGCATGTACAACAAGAGAGTACAGAGAATAGAAAAGTACATTTCAAAGCTTTACTAGACGGGATATATATATGGTTCAGTCTACTAAATATAGCTTTACCAGATTTAACCATCTACTATATATAGCTATGTACCATATATAGCTTTACCGGATATAGCCATTGACCAAGCTATAAATACAGGGAGCAGACTCCATAACTCAACAATTCTCCCACTTGGAGACTGATCCTACACCATACCAATTAGGGCTTTGCATAGCTTTAATTTTCCAACATCAACACATTTTGTCAACATGTCTGCTGGATTCTTTGCACCCTCTATCTTCTCCAAACACATATCGCCTTCTTCCACTAACCTGCGAGTGAAATGGTACCGTCTTCTAATGTGTTTTGTTCTTGAATGATAGACTGGGTTTTTCACCAACTGTATGGCACTCTGACTATCTGTATAAAGGATCTTCTTGCACTGCTTCCGGCCTAATTCTTCTAGATAGTCTGTCATCCATATCATCTCCTTTCCAGCTTCAGCTATGGCCACGTACTCAGCTTCAGTAGATGAAAGAGCAACGCATTTCTGAAGCTTAGACATCCAACTCACTGCTGTTCCATCTATAGTGTAGATATACCCAGATGTGCTCTTGCTGGAGTCTACATCTCCACTCAGATCAGCATCCACAAAACCTTGCAGAACTACTTTGCCATTGCCATAACAAAGTGTAGTATTGGATGTACCTCTCAGATATCTTAGAAGCCACTTCACAGCTTCCCAATGTTCCTTCCCTGGATTTGCCATGTACTTGCTAACAACTCCCACTGCATGTGTTATGTCAGGTCTAGTGCAGACCATAGCATACATCAAACTCCCAACTGCAGAAGCGTACGGAACTGATGCCATGTGCTCACGTTCCTCAACTGTCTTGGGAGATTGCCCCTTTGACAATTTAATATGATTTGCCAAGGGGGTAGTCCTGGGTTTAGCGTTATTCATCTTGAATTTGGACAACACCTTCTCAATGTACTGCTCTTGGGATAGATTTAATGTGCCAGCAGATCTATCTCGAGAAATCCTCATCCCAAGGATCTGCTTCGCTGCACCTAAATCTTTCATCTCAAATACTGAAGACAAGCTTGCCTTCAGGTGGTTTATCTCCCTCATACTTGATCCAGCAATTAGTATATCATCCACATACAGGAGTAGAAACACATAAGAATCAGTGTATTTCTTGAGGTAGCAACACTGATCCTTTTCACTTCTGTGGAAACCACTCTTGCTCATGAAGGAGTCAAACTTCTTGTACCATTGTCTCGGTGCTTGTTTCAGTCCATACAAGCTCTTATTGAGCTTACACACCATGTGCTCCTTGCTTGGAGCTGCAAATCCTTCGGGTTGTTGCATATAGATCTCCTCGTCTAGATCTCCATGTAAAAATGCCGTTTTTACATCCATTTGCTCAAGGTGCAAATTCTCCGATGCAACAATACTCAGTAGAATTCGGATAGTAGTTAATTTCACAACTGGAGAAAAGATCTCAGCATAATCAATGCCTTTTCTTTGTGAATATCCTTTAACTACTAACCGAGCCTTAAACCTCCTTCTGCCATCTGGTTCAACCTTGATTTTGAACACCCATTTGTTCAACAGAGCTCTCTTTCCTGTAGGCAACTCAGTCAGCACCCACGTATTATTCCTTTCAAGTGAGCTCATCTCATCATCCATGGCTTGCTCCCACTTAGTTGAATCTTCCACTTGTAGGGCCTCATCAAAGGACTCTGGTTCTCCTTCGTCAGTCAGCAACAGATAGTGTAATGAGGTTGAATATCTGTCTGGTGCTCTGGTAGTTCTGGATGATCTTCTCAACACCTGTTCAGGTGCAACTTGCTCCACGTCTGGTTCTTCAGCAATAGGATCAGCCACGTCTGGTTCTTCAGCAATAGGATCAGGAGTTTCTTGAGCTTCTGTTGTACCATCACTGTGTGAATTTTCTTGCCACTCAAATTCAACTCCCACTTGCTTCGTAGTCTCAGAGTTTATCTTCTCTCTGTCCTTGTACATGACATTTTCATCAAAGGTCACATCACAGTGTCTTAGGATCTTCATATTTTTCTCATCCCAAAACCTATACCCGAACATGTCAGAGCCATAGCCTATGAAGTAGCATTTCACAGCCTTAGCATCAAGCTTATCTCTCTTCTCTGGATCAACATGAACATATGCAGTACAGCCAAAGGTTCTCAAGTGAGAGTACTTGAGTTCTTTTCCTGTCCATACTTCTTCGGGCAATTTGAACTTCAAGGGTACTGACGGCCCTCTATTAATCAAATATGCTGCTGTGTTCACAGCATCAGCCCAGAATGCCTTTGGCAATCCAGAATGAATCCTCATGCTTCTTGCTCGCTCATTCAAGGTTCTGTTCATCCTTTCTGCAATACCATTTTGTCTTGCCTTACCGGGAATTGTTCTTATTAATCTAATTCCCTCAGCTGCACAAAATGTTATAAACTCTGATTTGTTGTACTCTCCTCCATTGTCAGACCTCAGGCATTTGATCTTCAAGCCGGTCTGATTTTCAACTTCAGCTTTCCACTTCTTGAAGGTGGTAAACACATCTGACTTATGTTTCAGAAAGTAAACCCATACCTTCCTGCTGAAGTCATCGATGAAGGTGACGTAGTACCTTGATCCACCAAGTGATGAAACTGGAGATGGTCCCCAGACGTCTGTATGGACCATTTCCAACCGCACTTTCTTCGGTTCTCTGGCAGCCTTTGTGAAACTAACTCGTTTCTGTTTGCCCATAACGCAGCTCTCACAAAGACCCATATCAACAGATTTTAAGCCTTCTAAAGCTCCTTTCGCAGTGAGCATCTTCATTCCTTTGACGCTCATATGTCCAAGTCTATTGTGCCATAGACTTGAATTGGAAGCACTCTCAGCAGCAGCAGTCATGTTTATACACTCTGCAGTAGTGTATAAGGTTCCAGATTTTGTGCCACGCGCAACAACCATGGCGCCCTTCACAATCTTCCAGGAACTCTTTCCAAACTCTGCTGCATAGCCTGTGCTATCCAACTGACCAATAGAGATCAGGTTCTTCTTGAGACCAGGAATGTATCTGACATCTTGTAATGTCCATTGATTTCCTGCTGGAGTTTGTATGGAGACATCTCCCTTTCCTTCAATCTCCAAGGTTTTATTGTCGGCAAGATACACCTTCCCGAAATTTCCTGATTTGAAATTTCGAAACAATTCCTTACTTGGAGACGAATGGAACGATGCACCTGAATCCAAAATCCAGGATTCAGCTGGGCTATCCACACTAAGGATTAAAACGTCCTCAGCATCTTCTGTTGTGTATATAGAATCATCATCATCTTCAGATTTATGATTCTGCTTCTTCTTTAGCTTTGTACAATCTGTCCGAAAGTGTCCTTTTCCCCCACAGCTCCAACACGTTACGTTGGGTTTGTTTGGAGATTTTCCCCGGTTCTTTGATTTTGAACGCCCATGTTTGTTTGAGCTCTTTGATTTGCTTCTTCCCCTTCGATCAACACTGAGAGCATTGCCTGATGAATCTCCAGTTTCCCGTTTGCGAATACTTTCGCTGAGAACTACATCTCGAATTTCATCAAACTTCAGTTTATCAGATCCTCGGGAACTGCTGATTGCGGCAACAACAGTATCCCATGACTCGGGTAAGGATGACATCAAAATCAACGCTTTAATTTCATCTTCGAAATTAATTTCCACCGAACCCAGTTGACTTATGATCATATTGAATTCATTTATATGATCCGCAACACGTCCACCTTCAGACATCTGTAGATTGAACAATCTACGCATCAAATACACCTTGTTCATAGCCGACGGTTTTTCATACATATTTGACAGCGCCTTCATCAGATCTGACGTTGTCTTCTCCTTGATGATGTTAAACGCCACGTTTCTGGATAGCGTCAACCGGATCATCCCTAAGGCTTGTCGATCCTTGAGCTTCCACTGTTCCGTGGTCATGGTATCCGGCTTCACCCCCAACAGAGGTTCGTGAAGATCTTTCTGGTACAGATAATCTTCAATCTGCATCTTCCAGAAACCGAAATCGGATCCATCGAACTTCTCAATTCCAATCTTTGAACTTTCCATCTTCACAGATCGTGGTGAATTTTGCCTTGCTCTGATACCAGTTGTTAGGATCGATACCAGTTGTTAGGATCGCACAACAACGCACACGCTCGATCTAGATGAACACAAAGAGAAGGATAGAGAGAAGTTGCAAGGAGAACTCTGGCTAAAAGGATTTTTTATTGATGACTTCAGGCATGTACAACAAGAGAGTACAGAGAATAGAAAAGTACATTTCAAAGCTTTACTAGACGGGATATATATATGGTTCAGTCTACTAAATATAGCTTTACCAAATTTAACCATCTACTATATATAGCTATGTACCATATATGGCTTTACCAAATATAGCTTTACCGGATATAGCCATTGACCAAGCTATAAATACAGGGAGCAGACTCCATAACTCAACATTAGGCTGGGTCAATAACTACCTATCTTATGCCCTTGTCGGCTCAGATCAGTAAAACTACCTGTCTTAGGAACAGTAACTACCTGTCACTATGCAGCTTGGTTGGATCAGTACAAATGTCATGGCTCCTCCAACTAAGCACTTCTGACAGGTTACCACAGTAATATACTATGGTTACCCTCAACCCCTTGTGGGTGACTACTAAATTGGTACACTGTCGTTTACATAATTCATGACTTATGATAATTGGCACATAACAAATGGTCCAACTCACAATGGGCTACCCAAACCCCACATCCAATGCCTAACAAAGAATCACGACATACAACACGTCACCATGCTAATCACGTAATAACCATCTAGCTCAACATGAAAACATACCATTCCAAACGCCTATCAGAAATTTCACATTCATGCCAACAGAATTATATAACCATAACTACAATCAAAGTATAACCAAACACATTATCGAAGTACCACTCCCATGAACTAAATTTATCCATCCTAATATGGTACTAAATTGTTTGCCCACAAATCCAAACCGACGCCTACAAGCATTACTTAGAAACTTGCTCCAGATGGTTACTTACCGGATCGTAGACTCCCAAAACTTTATCGAGTCTTCAAGTATCCACTTGACTAAGCTAGTTGGAATTTACCTATAAATAAGGCATTATGGAATGTGTGAGTCAAGTATCTAAGTCTGAATAAAGACGAATCAAATGGTGTGAATTGAAAAAATTCGAGTTTTGATTCTATACAGGTGGGTCGGGTCAGGCCGTGCCTCACAATTTTCGCCCTCTTCTTCCCACCTTCTTCTTGATCTTTCTTTCCTCTCAGCACCCCATGTCTCCTTCTTCACGAAGACTCATCAACTTCCCTCGTCCATACCTAGGTACACCGACCCAGTGTAACGTATTAGGGTTTTGGAAAGGAACAACGAAAAATCGCACAACTAGGGCTTACCGTCGGAGTTCTCCCTTTCTCAATCGTTCGGCCCCACCGTAGCTGACAAGCGCTTCAAGCTTTGTCGTTCGTCTCCTCCGCCCCACCTTCATTCCTCTTGTTTGCTTCTCCTGTCATCCTCTCCTCTGTTTTCTCCTTCTTTCTTTCTTTTTTCTTTTTAGTTTCCTTTTTTTTTTCCTAACCTAAAATGGTAGTATAACTAGTCTTTCTCTCTCTTCATTTAATTCCAGCTTGTACAACTCTTATAACAAGTAACCACATGACTGGAGATTGAGCAAAGTTCAAAGAGATTGATGAGAAGTTCCTTGAAAATGTGAAGTTTGGCAATGGATCAATTGTACCGATCCAAGGCAAAGGATCCATTTTGTTCCGGTGCAAGAATGACATTTTTGCTTGTTTGGAGATTAGACAACTTTCAAATAGCTTAAAGAGTAATATTATCAGTTTTCGTCAGATGACGGAAGAAGGAAGCAGAGTGGAGTTAGCTGGCTCGTTCCTCAAGATGTTAGACAAGAATTGAGCCTTGTTGATGAAGGTAAAACTGTCGCATAATTGCTGTATAAGTTACTACTTGAGACCAACCCGCCCACCTCTCTATTGATGGCACTCGCAGACCCAGCTTGGCTATGACATGCAAGACTTTGGCATATAAACTTTCATAAGCTTAAAATGATGGTTGAGAAGAAGATGGCTACGAGGCTACCCAAAATCATAGACCCAAACAAGCTATTTGAAAGTTGTCTAATCTCCAAACAAGCAAAACTGTCATTTCCGGCTCAAACCAGTTTCTGTGTTGAGCGACCATTACAACAGGTTCATGCAGATTTGTGTGGCTCGATCACTCCATCATTGATAGTTGGTAACAAGTGTTGTCTCTTACTTGTTGACGATTATAGTTGTTGGATGTGGGTGTCCATGCTCAGAGAAAAGGGAGAGACGGTAATATACAGTCTCAGAATTGACTCCCCTTCTTTTGATAGCATCATGTCATCAGCATACCCAACGTAGGCCGTGCATTAAAGAAGTTTAAAAGACTCATTGAAAATGAGTATGATCACAAGCTAAAAACCTTGAGCACTGATTGAGGTAGTGAATTCTTATCCCAAAACTTCCCAAGGTTTTGCAAAGAGAAAGATATCAAACGTCAACTCACCGCACCATGCACTCTACAACAAAATCGTGTGGTCGAACGAAGAAACCGCACCATAATGAACATTGCAAAGAAGCTTAGCCAAGAGCATGCAAATCTTGGCAATTTTCTGGGGCGAGGCAATATGACATGCAGTTTATCTTCTAATTTGTTTACCAACAAAGGCATTGGATACTCACACCCCCTACGAAGCATGGTTTGACAAGACACCTCACTTTGAGTACCTAAGAGTCTTCGCTGTACAACACATGTTAAGACTGCAAAAACATATATAAAAAAGCTTGATGATAGAAGCCAAAAGATGTGTACATTGGCGTAGAGGATGGGACCAAGGCACACAAATTGTATGATCCACAACATGAGAAAATTTATGTAAGTAGAGATGTGTATTCGAAGAAGAGAAGAAGTGGGATTGGTGTAGCGTTGGCAATAACAAGCAAATTTTTACAAAGTTCATTGCTCTGGAAGAAAATGGAGACGTAATAGATCAAGAAAGTGCACCAACAACGACATCAACAAGTCCACACATGTGATCAAGAAAGCTCGGGCGAGAGCACAGGAGGATCCACAACAGAGGGTGGGCCAAGTAAATATCGTTCTCTTGCTAAAATTTATGTGGATACACTTGAAGAAGAATGGGATCCTGACAAGTTATTGTTGCTCGCGACTTAGGAGCCGACAACTTATCGTAAGACAGAAACTGAGACGATGTGGTAAGAGACCATGCAAAAAGAGCTCCAAGTCATTGAGAAGAATAAGACGTGGGCACTGACTAACTTACCATATAAACACAAGCCCATCGGTTTGAAGTGGGTGTTTAAGTTGAAGAAGATTAATGAAGGAAATGTCATCAAGCATAAAGCAAGATTCGTGGCGAAATGATACGTATAGTGACAAGAAGTTGATTTTGAGGAGGTTTTTGCGCCTATGGCTAGACTGGACAATGTAAGGTTGATTTTTGCCCTTGCAGCTCAACACGGGTGGTAGGTTCATCACTTGGACGTCAAATCAGCGTTCCTAAATTGTGATCTCCAAGAAGAAATGTATGTTGCCCAACCTGAAGGTTCGTCATCAAAACCAGAGAGCACAAAGTGTACAAGTTGTCAAAGGCCCTCTACGATTTATAACAAGCACCGAAGGCATGGAACATACGTGTGGACAAGAGCTTAAAGAGTCTAAACTTCATGAAGTGCTTGCCAGAACAAGTAGTGTATACAAGAAACAATGGAGTGGAAACACTCATAGTTGGCATGTACGTTGATGACCTGGTCATCACTAGAACAAATGTGGAGGGTGTCAAAGAGTTCAAGCAGTAAATGATGAAAGAATTTGAGATGACTTATCTCAGATTACTAACGTACTACCTCGGTATTGAAGTAGACCAAAGGAAAGATTGCATCATGTTAAGCAATCGACCTATGCTAAGAAGTTATTGCAGCAATTTAAGTTGGCAGAGTACAACCCGACCAAGTATCCCATGGAAGCAAATTACAACTCAAAAAAGAATTTGAAGGAAACTTGGTGAATCCACTAACTATAGGGCATCATGGGAGGTTTGTTGGAATGGTGATTAGGAACATGGAAGAGCCCAATATGATGCATCATCAAGCGGTTAAGCATATTCTCCGCAATGTAAAGGAAACCACAAGCTACAGGCTGAAGTATCAAAGAGGGCGAGGTCTTGTAGAAGTAGTCGATTTTATCGATAGTGATTTAGCTGGAGACATTAACGATAGAAAAAGCACCATAGAAATGACATTTTATCTCAACATAAATTTTATCTCTTGGTAATCTCTGAAGCGAACTGTGGCACTATTTTCCGGTGAGGCCAAGTTCATGGCAGCAACTGCGGCATTGTGCCAAGCATTGTGGCTGAGATCATTGTTGAGCAAATTGGCCAAAAGTGAACTAAAACCGATAACTCTTTAGGTCAACAACCAATCTGCGATTGCATAGATGAAGAATCTGGTATTTTGCGGACACAACAAACACATTGACACTCGCTTCCATTTCATCCATGAGTGTGTCGAGAAGAGACATATCATTGTGGAGTTCATATGGAGAAGAGACATATCATTGTGGAGTTCATATGCACCGGAGAGCAACGTGCACATATTCTCACCAATACACTAGCAAGGGTTAAATTTGTATATATGCAGGAGTTGGTTAGAACTAAGAATCTCGAACAAATTCAAGCTTACTGGGAAGATGTGAGCCAATAAACTTAAAGTTACTAATTTATGGAGCAATTTTAGGAGAATTGTTAAGTTGTGTGGACGAAGTTTGGTGATTTAATTAGAAAGATTTTTAGTAGTTTTTACATCATGAAACTAATTAGTGATTTTTTTCACTATAAATACTCACCAGATGTATACTATTTACACAAACAACAAAGACAATTGAAAAACATAAATACTTAATGTTCTTCTCTTCAAAATATTTTTCCCCTCGAGTTGTTTTTCAGTTGTTTGTTTTGACATATTTGAATTGTGGGCCACATCGAAGAGCCTCCCATAAAAAAAAACATACCTAATATATGTGGGTTAGTTGCGGAATCTCTCTAATAAAACTAAACCTACCTCAATAGCTTAGGAAAAGCATATGGAAAAGGTAAATGTCATTTATCATCATAAACCTAAGAATAAATGGGTAAACAACTAGTCCACAATATGCTAACCAATCAGGTAATTGATGCTATTCTCAAATTTAGGGTTCCATTTCTCATTCAACTAAGACTTTAGGATGCCCTAAAAAAGAATTGGGATACTTATAACTAGTTTAAAAGGTCAAGAACTCCACCTTGAAGTCCTTCACATCTAAGGATAATTAATAACTTGAGTGATTAACTTAAGTCACAAAGGTTAAAATGAATTTGCGATTATCCCTAAAGGATTCCAAATAAATTAAATCCTCCAATCAAAATGAAAGACCTAAAGGCCATCACTACTTAAAATTTTTAATAAAATAGAGATGTCACTACATGCATGACTTAAACGATACCATGGACTTAAATGTTCATAATAAAGACATGACTAACATGTAAAAAAAGTCTATGAAAGTATTTCATAAATGATGTCATAGACTTAAATATTCATAATAAAGTCATTAAAAAAATATTGTTATGAACAATATAGTGGAAAGCAAGTAGCAAGAATTTAAATAAAAATAAAGCAATACCCTGATGTAACCTAAGGGCTGCAAAAACAAAAATGAAGCAATTATCCTAGCTTCGGATCTCATGGCCTTCATTGAGATGTCATCATCTGTACACGAGTGTCTTGCCTTTACTTGAAAAATAAGATTAGCACGTAGCTTGACTATTTTAAAAAAATACTCAATAAGTAATCTCACCGTTGGGGTCGAAAAATGCAATGACATGCAATTTAGTGACATCTTGGCATGGCCTTTGACTCCACTTTCCAACTGAGCACGGTTGGAAGTGTATTACTTCCCTACAAATGGCCCATGCACGAGCACATGAGTCCACCAGGCGGGCTCATATACATACCCCTGGAATTTACTCATTGGGTTAGCGCATGCTCGCACTACTGGATACTGCAAAGGAAAAAGACTCGCATAATATCATGGCTCACATAGATATCATATGGTACGCGTTCATACTAATCATAACGGGAAGTATCCTGATGCACCTGACATATGTATATACATGAGGTCTCCATAGCTTAAAACCATGTCATGAACAATTTATTATTGTAGCAAAAGACAACCAATAGTATCATTGTCAACTACAAAAGTGAAATATAGAGCAACTCAAAAAATTACGTGGGGGAAACTCTTAATGGAGAATTTGCTCCAAAAAGTTGACTATATGATACTACTTCATTCTGACAACCAATCTGCCGCTTGTCTAGTAGAAAATCTAATATTTCAAGGTAGAATGAAACATATGGAGGTGTACTGCCATTTTATTAGAGGTAAAGTTTTGAAGAAGAATACGGATGACTAAGTGGCAGACTTGTCTACAAAAAGGCTAAATACTTGTCTACAACATGATGCGATGAGTGAGGAATAGTGTAGAGAGTAAGTGTTAAAATATCATCACTTGCCCAATATAGTTAAACCTAATAATTTTATGAGCTCATTGTCTATTATATATTTTAGAAAAATTATTTAGGTATTTTACGAATAAATATACATATATATTTTAGGAAAATGACTTAGGTATTTTAAGAATAAATGATAACATATTTTAGAATAAATTATCTAGTCTCTCCCGTAAATATCCCTCTACCATATAAGATTTTCATTCCTAAGAAATCCTAAGGAATATCAAGTAGCAAAGTGTTATAGTACTCTAACAGAGTGTCTTGTAATCTGTTTTTTATTGGTCTTAATAAAGAGTGTGAGTGTTTACCACAAAGAGTTATATTCAACATCCACAACTCGTTTGGTGTCTTTTTTTCATCTTCACAAGAATATCAAATCAACTTTTCCTTTGGAATCCTCCAAAGTAACAAATATACTTTTATTATTTACAACAACCACTATCAAGATAGCACGTAGAATTTACAACATCGGCTTCGAGCACTACATGTAAGATATAAATTGCCTACATCATATTTCTCTATTTCTATCACCATTTCTCGAAATCTAACCACCGGCTTAAAAAATAACCATACTTTTTGTAGTTAGAACATTGAATGTCATACTTTTTGTAGATCGAACATTGAATGTGAGAAAAGTTACCACAATCACTTCCTCCTCCTAATGATGAAGAATAGTTTTCTTGCTTGCTTTTATAATTCACAATATTTCTATTATCATAATTTCTTTCATCTTCTCGTTCACCACATTATTACGTCTTCCATGAGAGCCACCTCTAAAAGAAGTTTGCATCTAAAAAGCTTCTCGAGGAGTAACTCCATCTTCATTTAATCTAAACTTATGGAATTGGAAAGAACCCATCAAACTATTTACGAAAATATGAATAAGTTTTTTGATTCTTCAGATGCAAAAACAATAAACTCAAACCTTCTTTGCATAAGAATCTTTTTAACAATTCTTTGATCCACAATTTCATTTTTTACAGCTGCAAGAATAAAATTTTTAAAAAATCACTTATGCTGTTTATGCTCCCGTGGAGATGGCTTTCAAACTGGCTCAACATCCGCTGAAGAAATTCCTCTCCGGGTGAATCCAGATACCAAGCAAGTATATCTCTGACTAATGGCCCCCTCTCCCGACTCAATCACATGTAACGACTCAATCACATGTAACCAGTCTTGAAACCTGGCCCACTCTCCCTGCTGTGCCCCTGACCAAAAAAAAATATGGTCTTGATTTCGCACGCAATCCAATCCATTGGCCCTCTCTCAAACCTTTTAATAGCCACTTCTCCACTCCATCATCTTAATTTAATCAAAGTTAGATCTAAGAGTCGGAAGTTTAACCATTTTTACCCAACAAGTGGATTTTAAAGTATCTCAACTCTTTGAAATTCTTTCAAACATATCTTCCATGAATGAGCCTATTTTGATTCTCACTTCATTATATCAATAGCTATTGACTGCACCAATGTTAGTTGTGCCACCAACCTTGATCCACCTTATCAGAAAATAAAAACGACCAACCACTGACCGAATAGACCAATCAGTAGGTAGGGAATAAACTAACTCTTGTTCCACTTTTGAAAGACCACACCCATCCCGTCTCCACTGGATCTGTTCCCAAAGATTTTAAGACGTTTACCACCATCGACAATACCTAATGCAGCCAAATTCTTATAGGTGCTTCTGATTTCTACCTCATCTAGCAAACAATAGATAAACAAAATGAAAACTGGACTCTTGAATCTTTGCCAAGAGAACCTCAGCGTTAATCAAGCGAGACAGTTACAGACTTTACACTACCAGAGAGAGCATACAAATCAAGACTTGATAGTTCTAAAGATTAAAAGACAAGACTTCGATAAATGTATAAACCAAAAACAGTTCGAGCATATTATTAACAAAAATATTCATCGAGAAACATAACGTAGCCTCGGAAAAAATACAGCCAGTCCCACATCGCTGAAAGTAAATAATAGACATTAACCAAAGACAGAAAAACTGACCATGGAAAGAATAAAACAAGGATTATCAATGAAGATTTAATTACAAGGATGAATGAAAACGAATAGTACCGATGCATTGACATGGGAATATTCATCAAACAAACAAGTATGAGACTACAAACGTTGCCTGCTCCGGGAAGAGGATCTCGGAGATCCAGTGGCAGTTGTGCCTCTGTAAGTGGCATTAAATGATGTGTATGCAGCCTTGACTGGTTCTGGAACAGAATCTAATGGAATCGACTCCGCGAAGCAAGCAGTGTTTATTCGCGTTCTCTCAAGTTCTTGTTGAAGTAACTCTGTGCTGTACTGCTGAGACAGTGCCTGTTGCATGGGAAAGTATTCAATTATAGTCCGAAGCAAGAAACTGTAGTAAAAGAAAAGAAATCATATGAAGTAATTACTATTCCATTATAAATTGTAGTGGCTGATCATATTAAATTGGAGGCTAAATATATGTTTTAGTCCCTAATCTTTGTGTTATTTCAATCTAATCTCTTTTGTTTACCTTTCAATCTACTCTCATACATAAGTTTATAATTCCTAACTTTTCCTCTCTGGGGTGGTCTAATTTCTCTATTTTCTTTCAACTCACCAAATATCATGTTATACGAGTTTTTCATCGACCCAACAGAAATGGTACAGTTGAACACGTGTTATAACATGAAGGGAAAATTTGAGAAAACACCTAAAATGCATGTGCCAAATTTAAAATAATAAAGAGGAAGCCAAAGGAATATATTATTTTGAACTTTAACATGTTACAAGAGAATGCAATGTAAAAAGATGCTCCTTACAATAAGTTCATCTGGGGCAGCTGCTCCTTGCTGCCGTTCATCTAGAGCTTCCTCGCTCCCACGAGTTGACTGACGATTATGGCCTTGATTATCAGCTGCATCTGTCACACCTTCAGTAGCTTTCTCCAAAAGAACTCCTTGTAAAGACTTCAAAGACTTTCTTGCTTCGGGTGTGAAATAAGGATTTAATATGGTCTCAAAGTACTCAAGCTGCAAAAGGAACACAAAGTCAGCTACTACCATTAAAGTCTCATCTAAACGAAGCTCCACCAGTGCATGTTAAATGTTTATGCATGATACATGCCCCATTGCGACAGAAAAGAGACATGAGATGGAGGGATTTTTTTTTTCCTTCAGCTCCTTTTTTTACCTTTTTTTTTCTGTTGGAAATAGATGGGAAATTTATTTAGTTCATTGCCGTTGATATAGACCAACAGTTCCTTTTTCTAGCCTTTTACTCGGTTGAAATCTTAAATGCATGAAAAACATCCTACACTCAACAGAATCGTATCATAAAGCTAATGCTGATTCTCTAGAACCTCTAGGTTATTTAAAATATAGAGAAACTTCCTAATGTTAAAAATTTTACCTCAAGCATGAGTTGACAGAAACCATTTGTATCAAGTGATCGTAGCTCTTTTGTTCCATTTTCATCAAAAATGCTAAGAAAAGTATCAATTAAACCTTCAACAAGAATGCCTAGAGTCTTGTCCAAAAGGGGCTTGGCACCAGCAAAAACCTGAATGAAACAATGGATTAATATAGGAATCAGTTAACTGAAACTAGTAATTAAAACTAAGAAGAGAGGAAAATGGAACAAGAACAAGCGAAGTGTAGGAGAGGTAACTTTTCGACAAAGGAAATAACACCTTCAGATAATAAAAGATTTTTTTAAAAAAATTATACAATTACAAAGGTTTGAACATCCAGAAGAAAAATCAGAACAATGAGATGCAATTGTTAGCTTTTTGCACATGGTATTATCCTAAAACTCATGGTAAGATTACCTCAGCATGGACAGATACAAGAGTGTGGAGTAGCTCTACAGCTGCATCACGCACACCCTACAAGAAGAGGGGGAGGAAAAGAATAAAGGGAAAAAAAAAAAAAAAAAAAAAGCAAAGAGAGCTAGTTTTAGATGCCCAATTTAGAAAGCATAAATAAGGACAACAAAGGGCAGTGCTATCAGTTGGAGCACTTCGTGCGAATGGTCCCCAGTAGAGAATACTACTTACTTTAACTGCAGGAGCAGCTCCCCAATGGACTCCAGAATCCAATAAATAGTTTGTGGCAGATATTCTCATCAAGTTTGCCTGATAGGAAGAGAATCACCTGTTAGTGCATGAATGCTAGGTGTAAACCTAAAAAATCTGGCTAAAATAATGATGAAAAATACACCATCTGCTGCTAACTTTTGGGGCCCTGGAAAAGGAAACGTTGAACAATTTTATACCATAAAATAAGAACTTTGGAAAAACTTTTGAATAAGCAAGATACAATGGAAGATTTCATTCTTTTGGCTCCTCTTGGTCGTGTATTTTTTCATTCTCTATAAAGAGTACAGTTTTAATACAAAAAAGGAAGTATGCAATAGATATACGCTACAGGAAAACATCACAGAATTTTTTCTTGAATTTTAAAATTTTGAACTGTTCGATTGGATGAAATAATTTGACTATTTATGTCAATACGAGTTCCCAATTATCTTTAAGCTCCAAAAACTGCAGAGTATGTGTGTGTAAATAAAATATTACTTAACAACATAAGTTTAAACGCATGAAAAATACATAAACTGTAATCAACACTAGAAATTAATGGTGTTAAAAACTTAGAACGCATTTCAGCAATACCTTTGCATGTGTGTACTGTTCAAGGACCTTTTCTTCAAGTGCAAAAAAGGACATAACAAGATCTTGTAGGTCACTGGTAACCTCTTCAGTTTTTACCCTACAATGGCAAGAGGGCGTTAGTGGAGAACCTACAAATACATAAAACTTTTTCAACATTTGCAGTCTCCTTTTTTATTAAAAAAACAAATTCATTGATGTATGAAATTTAGAATAGAGAGAGAGAGAAAGCCCCAAAAAAAAAACGAGAGGAAAATAGAGAATTTAGTTTACACCAAAATAAAGTAAGGAAAGGAACATTATCATCAAAAACCGGATATGTTTTTTCCTAGGCCTTATGGTTTCTTTCAATCAAAACTGACCACAAAACCCCAGACAAGATTCTGCCAGAGAACTGCTTCATTTCATTAAAAGGGTGACCCAAGCGAATGAAGTTTAAAAGTGTGTGGGAATCCTTTGGTGAGGACAACATCCAGTTGAAAGCAATCCTTAAAATCATTCCAAAAGAGCTGTGCAAAATTAAAGCAGATAAATATGTGGGATTGTCCCCAAATCAAATTTGCAAAGGATACACCAGCAAGGAGAGAGAGCCATGGAAAGGACTTCATTTGGAGTCTGTCATGAGTGTTTAAAGCCCTGTGTGCATGTTCCCAAATGAAGAATTTAATCTTCTTTGGACATTCATCGGACCAAATGCCATTTGTAGAAAGACAAGGATTTTCCAGAAATGCGGAATCATGGGTATTGAGCAAGGATTTCGAAGAGAAACTTCCAATCTTCAATAGAGGCCACACACAGCTATCCTCCACATTAGTCAAATATGTGATATACAAGACAAAGCTCAATTCTGCCCATCGGTAATCTCATCTTTCCTAAGGACCTTCTGAAATTCAAAAGTCCCACAAAGCCAAATCATGATGCCACAAATCTAGGGATGAAACATGCTTGTCTATTTGATAAGGAGAAACGTAGAGGGAAAAAGGGAATAATTGAGAGTCACCCAGCCAATGACCATGCCAAAAATTTGTGGAAGCCCCATTTCTAATTTTCATCAGCCAGAGCTGTGAATTAATGATTGATGCCTCAATATTGCCTTCCAAGGGCCACAAGAGGAGGGTAAAGAGAGTACTTGGATGGTTATTTTGGCAGCGCCATTTTTTCCTTTTGATATCTCTACAACTGTTTAGCTAATAGAACATGATTCTTGACTTTTATACTGTAAAGACCCAAGCCACCTTTCCCAATACGAAGAACTTTACCCCATTTAAATAAGATGATTAAGAAAGCCCTTGACATGTCCTTCCCAAAGGAAGTTACAGAATAATCACTCGACGTTCTTGGAAATCTTGTTAGGCATCTCGAAAGGGAGATAGTAGGGAGATAAAAGAGAGTTGCTTGGATTAGCATGTTCCTCCCTGCTTTGGAAATATCATTGTTCCAACCATTCAATGAGGGACCAAAAAGAGGACCGAAAAGAGGAAAGCTTAGGGTTTTCATTCAATAGAAGACCGAGATAGGAATTTGGCCACCTCCGATTTTACAACCAAATTTGGTGGCAGTGAAGTGAAGAATGCTATCCTCAATATTCATACCAATAATTTCTCTTTTTATATATAGGAACGAAAAACCATTTCATTCATATATGAAACATATATACAAAAGAGCCTATCATGTAATACAAAAAACATCTCCAGTTGGACATGAGAGTAGATAGACTATAATTACAAAAAGGAGATAATTTGCTCCATGACAAGGCTAATAAAGAAGTAGATTCAACAAAAGAGCAACAGCTTTGTTTCTTATCTGAGAAGATATGGGCATTTTTTATTCCATAGGAAAGCCGAAGAAGGTTCGTTCCCTGGGAACAAAAGGATGCCCTGTGAGGACATAGGTCAGAAGAGAGAAACCATTCCCTGGCCTATGATAATGCAACCACATATGCTCAAACCGAAAGGGGGTGGGTCCCCAAGTAGGACAACAAAACAATAAGAGAATGGGGAAATGGTCCGGTGTAGGCCACTCAAGTCTTCTCACTTGAGCATCTGAAAATTTTTCCAACACCTTCACCGAAATGAGGAAGCAGTCAATTCAAGTGAGAGTTGGATAGTCTGTAAAATCAGACCAAGTGCATGGCACATTTTGTAGAGGAAAATCCAAAAGAGAGTACTTTCAATAAAGGAATTAAAACGTTTTATACTCCTCGAGACATGGCCTCTGTTAGATTCTCAAAGGTCCATCTAATGACCTGCTAGAAATGAGGTATATTCTCCAAATTAGATGGCCCATAAAGACCTGACAACAAATGAAGTGTCTCCATCAACAAGGAGATATGAATAGAGAGGCAGTACACCTTTGACAACTTCAAAAATCTCAAAAGAGAGATCACTTCACATAATAATGATACCACCCGATGAACCAGTAGCCTCAAGAGTTGACCATCGAGTATGTCTGGAACTCCAAAGAGACCTGATGGTGAGTCTTTCCACCAAAGCCAACTTTGATTCTTGAAGAAAACAATGGAGGGATTATACTTGAGAATGAGAGATTCGACATCCACTTCTCCCAAGAACCTAAACTGCAAGTACTCCAAGAAAGAATAATCATACAGACAACCCACCCTTCACCTGCTGGGTAGGTAATTTATGATAATTGATATTAGAGACGAGACTCAGAGTAGTCCCAAAAAGTTTGAACTGTTTGTTGGTTGTTTTTGGCTTTTTGTTGCAGATGGTATAGACATAATACGGAGACGCTTCTTTTTTAGCCAAGGGACTAAGAAATGAAGATAAATTGAGGGAGCAACGTGTTGAGGGTTGCTTTCTAGAAGAGTATTTTCTTCAAGCAATAGGGGTCAAGAGGCAAAGCAGCTTGGGAGTGGGGATAAAGGCAAGGGATGAAGGGATGTCAAAAGTCGGGATAGGGGCAAGGGAAGAAGGGACGGTGGAGGCTGTCACAGTCTCAATCACAAAGAGTTTAAAGTGAATCCAAAGTTAAAAGATATAAAGCCCTGCACTTAAATATTACACATTGCATGTCTACCATGAAATCTTGTACTATATCTAAAAAATTTATTATATATATAAAAAAAAAAAAAAAAAAAAAAAGGGAAATACCTACATTTTGTATTTTGTTTCAAAAATACCTTTTAACTTTCATCCGTTTCAATAATACAACAACTAAAAATACCCTTCATCGTTAATCTTGGATGTGAGTACTTTGTTTAAAAAATACCTGAACTTTCAAAATTTTCATTAATATCCTTAAACTTTCAAAAAAGTTAAAAAGACCATTAGTACCAACGTTTCAAAAATACCCAACTTTCAAAAGCTGGATTAATACCATTAACCTTTAAAAAAAAGTTTTAAAAACACTTCTTATTAGTATATGGATGGAAACGGTTTATCTAAACCCCATAGATATCGGTATCTATGGATTGATCACGAGCCAAAATATTTAATTTATTAGAACTTGAATTTTCATGAACTCTTCAATTTCCTCTCTCTCCTCTCTTCAATCTATGGTCTAACGACCATTTCACTATTTTCCCTTTTTTTTCTATCTTCTTCAATACCCTCTCCTTCTTCCATCACCAATCTCTAAAATGGCTCCTTATAGGCTATATAGGAAGAAGAAAGGAGAATAACCCTCCCCTTCTTCATTCTGCAGTCTCTAAGACTACTCCTTTCAATCAAGGTATACAGGCTATATAGCAAGAAGAAAGGAGAATAACCCTCCTCTTCTTCATTCTCCAGTCTCTAAGACTACTCCTTTCAATCAAGGTATAGGCTATATAGCAAGAAGAAAGGAGAATAATGAAACAAAAGGGCCCTTAGAACCTAAATGTGTTAACAAGATTGCAAGTGGTTTTTTAATCCATTTTACCATTCAAATTAGTCTATTTGTTGTGATTAGTTAAGGATTCCCACAATCAAAGATGATATTTCTTTGTCGGCCCTTTTTTATATTTGGTTATGCATCCATTTGTTGAGTTTTCAGGGGAATTCCTTTCTATTTTGGGGCTTTGTAGGATTTTGTGGGGTCTTATACTTTAACTTGAAATTTTAGATCATGTTTGGTTCTTGAGAATTGGCGTAAGAATTGGACAAATGGGAGAAAACTGAATATATATATATATATATATATGAAAAGAAATAATAATAATAATAATATCTATATAAGTTGTTTTATATTTTTTCCCAGTCAAGATAACTTCAAGGAATTGACTATTCAGATATTAATTTTTTTATACTTATGTTTAAGCATGTTAAAAAATAAGAGAGTTTCTTCAATTTATTTAAAAAAAATTTCTCAAAGAAGAGAGAAAAAATAGGAGAAATGGGAGAAGTTTTAGAGATCGAGAACGAAATAAGGGAATTAAGAGGGTATGGAAGAAATGAGGGACAAAAGGATGAATAATAAGAAAGTGTTGAGCCATAAATTGAAGCAAAAGAGAGAGAAAATGGAAGACAAAGGTAATCCATGGAAGGTAGATAAACAATTTTCATCCATATACTAATCATAAGATACTAATCATAAGAGCCGGTTAAAGGTACTAAGACAACTTTTGAAAGTTTAACGGTATTTTTGAAACGTGGTAACAACAGTTTCTGCCTAAATACTATCAGTACAAGTATTTTCAATTTTTTTAAAAAAGGTTAAGGGTATTAATAAACTTTTGAAAGTTAAAGGCTATTTTTGAAACAAAATATTAACGATTTCCATAAATTTAAAAATTAAAAAATTTAAAGAAAAAAAGTAACGGTAAGGGTATTTTTGAACATTTTCAAAAGTTTTAAGGGTATTATTTAAACATTTGAAAGTTTAAAGGCATTTTTAAACCATGTACAAAGTTATCAGGTAATTTCTATAATTTAGCCTATTAGAAACCTGAATGACAAAATCGTATATCTGCTAGGGAAAAGTGTGCCGTAACCACTCACCTAGAACGCGACCAAATATGCTTGTACTTGCCGTACAATTCACATGTTAGCTCATCTTTGCAAAATCCAATATTACTCAAGACTACTAACAATTGCTGATGTGGATTCGCAATACTCCCACGCACATCTGAAAGTAATTCCAAGTGTGGACTTTCTTTGTTTTGTTTGTTCTGGGCAAGCTCACTTCCTATACTCTCTAGATGACCTACATAAAGTATGCATAAAATGATTATATCACTAATTACAATTAAGCAGTATTTCCATGCAAGGAAAATGATGACAGTTAGAAGCATATAATACCTGAAAAATCAAGGAAACTGTTCAAAAATGCAAGTCTAACAGATTCCTCAATTTCTTGAAGTTGTAATAATATATCCTTCGACTTTGAAGCCTCACTTGCCAAAGACTGAACCATACTGAAAATTAATTCAACTGAGAATCAGTTTAAAAAATAATTAATTATTCTTTCAAAAGCAAGCCTTTTGTTTGCATCTCCAGATAATGGTAGATCTTGCAGTGAAATTTTGCTGAAAATGTCGTACATGAATATTTGTATGCATCTTTCAAAGGAATAAAAGAATCTTCGTTCACATACACATGGCACTTTATGTGCAAATGCCAGTATATTAGTTATGAACCAGCACATAGGTGTATATTACTCTGTTTTCTTATTATTCATCTGAGATGTTTTCTTATTATTCATCTGAGAACCATAGGCCTATTTATAATACAATTAATTCTCTAGATAAAAAGAAACAATAGAAAATAAGAAACACGTTAATTCCCTTATTTAATGGGATTACACCTATGTTCTTCAAATATTCCTTCGGACACTTCCCCTCAAGCTGAGAAATAGAAATCATGCATTCGGAGCTTGGATACTGACTCATTGAAATGGTACGCTATGAAGTTCTTTTGTTAGCACATCTGCTAGTTAAAGTCGTGAGGGCACATAACTCATGCATATTATCCCCTTCTCTAACTTTTTCCTAATAAAATGTCAATCGATTTCAATATGTTTTGTCCTAGAATGCTAGATAGGATTATGAGCAATGTTAATGGCTGATTTGTCACCCTTGATTTAATGATTATTTTCAACCATAAAAGCTCACATAGTCCTGGTACAATAGCTCAAAGTTCTGATTTGGCAGATGATCAAGCACCACATTTGCTTTTTACTCCTCCATGTCACTAAATTTCCTCTATGAAATGTGCAATGCGCTGGAATAGATCTTCTATCCACTATTGATCCAGCATAGTCATAGTCGGTGTCAGTGTAAGCTTCCAATGCAAATGAATTGTTTTGTTTGAACAAAATTCATTTTCCTAAAGTTCCTTTCAGGTAATGTAACAGTCTATATACTGCACGAGGATGAGGCTCTCATTGGTCATGCACAAATTGGTTAATCACGCTCACTAAGTACACTACGCTCGATCTAGTGTGAGCTAGATATATAAACTTCCTGTCCAGCCTTTGGTACATCTCTCTGTCCGCTGTAGCTTCTTCTTTTGACTCCCCCAATTTCTAATGTTGATCCATTGGCCACTTTTTCTAGTTTCCATCAATAAATTCATCACATATTTCTGTTGTGATATGAAGATTCCTTGAGTTGAGTACGCTACTTCAATGCCAATGCCGAGAAAGTATTTTAACCTCCCAAGTTCTTTGGTCTCAAATTCTCTCATCACTTTCCTCCTAAGTTCAATATTTTCTTCTTCATTGTCTCCAGTGACTATGATGTCATCTACACACTAGAAGCACTATAACTCCACTATACCGTAAGTTTGAGTATATCTCTTAGCTACCAACCTTGCTTTATACTTTTCCAACGTTCTATCAACCTAGTACTTTACTCTTAACTATATTATTCTCATGTGTTATTCTTTTTCAGCGCATGCATTTCTTCTCTCATATCATTCCATCTTTCACTTTTGGATAAAGTATCAAAAACTGTGTTAGGTATAACAATTGAATTTAGACTCAAGCTTGTGGATGGGATAATCTTTTAAGAAAAATATAGTTTGATAGAGGGTATAAGAATCATTTTGTGCATTCTCTAGTTTGTTTTTGGATAGCTATGGATCTATCATTTATTGGTTCATTTGGAGTTCCATTATGCATAT
This sequence comes from Cucurbita pepo subsp. pepo, assembly GCF_002806865.2. Taxonomy (NCBI): domain Eukaryota; kingdom Viridiplantae; phylum Streptophyta; class Magnoliopsida; order Cucurbitales; family Cucurbitaceae; genus Cucurbita; species Cucurbita pepo. Next base: position 6,603,027 of record NC_036639.1, on the reverse strand, counting down.
GTGTTGCATCTTTATTTTGAGTCAGGTCCGATGGTAGGACTTGTACTGGTTCTAAAATGACTTTCCTCTTGGCATATACTTGAAGGAACAACGGGCCTGACAATGAATGTAGATTGGATAGTTCAGTAGGTGGCTCTATTGTGACTGGATCTTGGCTGACTGGATCTGGGCTAAGTAAGTCCTAATTGGAATTGGTGGTAGGAATGGACTCAATAGTTGTTGGTCATGTGTTCAGATATGTGAGTTGTGAGGACATTTGAGGTTCGAAAGTGAGGATGAAACTGGTTGAGGACTTCTATTGGCCTTAGATTTATTTCGGACACGAGATGGAAGACAATTAATCAAATGAGTTGCAATAACTGCTTCTCCCCAATAAGACTTCAGCATGTTTCTGTGAATAAGCAAGGCCCGGGCAGTGTTTAGGAAGTGTCCATTTTTCCTCTCAGCCATTCTATTTTTCTTTGGTGTACATAAAAAAGTCGTGGATAAATACCTTGAGATTGTAAGTTTGGAGATAAGGTTTGATTCTATAGCATTGTCAGTTCTAAATATTTTTATTTTAACTTAAAATTGGGTCTGATTCATTGAGGGGAAGGCAGGAATAATAGTACTAACAACAGATTTTTGTTCGAGGAGGAATAGTCATGCAACCCAAGTACAATCGTCAATTAATGTGAGGAACCAACGATCACCAGAAATATTTGGAACTGAGGGTCCCATATCTCACTTTGAATCAAATGAAAATGAGTAGAGTTTCCATTATTACTAAAGAAAAAAAGATACACGTGTATGTTTGGCAAATTCACATGAATCACAAACATAATTTTCAAAACTCTAAATGAGGGATGACCTATGAGAAGGTGATATAACCAAATCGCATTTTTATTTAATAAACTAAGAAAGTACACAAATGAGATACTCGTTTTTCTCTCGAGTAATTGCAAGTAATATAGATTCATTCAATTCCTTAGCAAGTCCAATCGTCCGGCTCAAGGCCTAGTCCTGAAAAACACAACATGATGAGGAGAAAAAACACGAGCTTGGCAATCATGGCCAAGCTTTTATATTGAAATGAGACTGGTAGATAATTTTGGGACATGAAGGACTTGTTTTAGTGCAAGATTTCAAGAAATGAATACATCATCTATTCCTGTCATAGTGGCACTAATCCCATTTGCCACTATAACTTTTCAATTACTCAGGCACGGTTTATGCGTTTTCAAAAATTATGGTGACTGAGGAGTCATGTGATCAGTTGCACCAGAGTCTCTAATCAAATTCTGAACCACACTTATCTCTCAAGGATTTATATAAAAGGTGAATGGAAGGCTTACCTGAAGGCTTGTTGAGCAAGTCCAAAAATACCTTCAATCTCTCTCTTCATTATTGAATCCACTAGTCTTTATGATAGGTGACTTTTGTTTGTCAGGCATAAGACTTTGCATGCTTTCTTCTACTCGAATAAGAGAGATTGTTTCTTCTAGGGACGGTGTTTCTTCCTTTTTGATGATCGATACAGAGACATGGTCAAACTCGTTCAAACCTATCAAAAAGTCATAGGCACGGTCTGCTTCAATCAATTTCTTCAGAATTACGAAATCAGCAACGCACTTCATCTCAAATACCCGATAACAATTGAGTTCATGCGACAATGTTTGCAAGACATTGGCATATTCTGTGTTGTCGGTCACCTATCTTCTGGGCGGCAGGCAGGAACTTCCTCTATTGATGATGGGATTTTTTATTCTTCTAACATGATGATGGAATAAAGAAAGGGAAGAACACTAAATGGGTCTTGGTCATGGCGAATGATCGTCAGCTATGAAGACTTCACCGATTAGAGTAGACTTTAAGTTTAATTAGCTAGGAAGGCTTTGATACCGTGTTGCAAGAGTAATGTATATTCTTCTGTTTTCTTATTATTCATCAAAGAATACCATAGGCCTATTTATAATCCAACTAATTCTCTAGAGAAAAGGAAAGAACATAAAATAGGAAATAGGTTAATTCCCTTATTTAATAGGATAACATCTATACTCTTCAAATATTCCTTCAGACACCTCCATTCTCATTTCTCTTTAAATTTTATCTTCCTAATGGTTACATAATTTCTGTGTCTAATAATGCATGATAGGCACATACGTAAAGCACATCAAAGCAATGCAGTTCGAGAATTCCTATTATTAACAAAAAAAAAAAAAAATGAAACCTCGAATCTGAATCTATCAAATGCCTGTCTTATTAGTTAAAGCACTATTCTCCATCAATATCTGCTCGTTATAATGCCAAAATGCAATTACATCAATTCCAAACCAGGTTATGGGTGGCATTTCATATCTTCCATTCTCCATCTCTTAGATTTTATTCTCACCATGACTACCTGACTTCAACGTTTTATAATACATGATAACCACACACATTAAGCGCATCACAGAAATGAAGATAGAAAATTTCTATCGTTCTAAATGTAAATAAAACATAATATCATCTGAACATCACTATCACATCCCAATTATAATTTATTATGGCATTCTAAGGCATTCACGTATTTCTGCTTCAGTATAAAACAGTTATCCGAGAGCATAATAGCATGAATTCATGTGTGAATAACCTAGAAGATGTACAAGACCTCTACTTTATTCATTTTCTCTTTTTTATGGTATAAGGAACAGAATACAGTAGAATACTTGTATAGCACCAAGCTAAGGAGACTTACAAATTTATTTGATCCATTGCTGAAGACATGATAGATCGAAATGCTAGTGGCAGGAAGGAGATTGTGTATGGAGATTTATTCCTCTCGATAATTGACACAGGGACCCATGTTTCCTCTTTTGAAATCCTTACAATGGAGGCTCGCATCCAGGCACAAAGCCTTAAAATGTAAATCTTTGTCACCTCTGATTGAAGTGTTCGCAGTGCAATCACTGTGTTAACAGAGAGCAAAAAAAATGAGAATGATTTGAGTGGGAAAACAAAATTTAGATATAAATGATGTCAAGATACCAGCACTTGAAGGAGCTGATTCCTTCACTACAAAAGCTTCACACGCGCTAGATATTTCAGTAATGGCATCACTCATATATGACTGAAGTATATTTGATTCTTGAAGATCACGAAAGGTGCTGTGAACCTGACAAGTTAAGCATTGCACAATTTACCTAAGTTAAGCGCATGTACACCATGAAGGGATCAGTTGTAATGAGTTATGAATTAAGAGACTGATTTCTTAAGTTCGTAACTCTGAGTGAACAAAAAACGAAAGGAGAATTTCTTAACACCCGGCTCAAATGGGAGAATAGACTTACATAGAGAGGAAGCATAATAACCCATGTATCAGTTGGAAGATATAAAGAGGATATTTAGTTGTCATTCCCACTGTTAGGTAATTTAAAAGAAAATAAAGGGTAAGAACACTTCCAGTTACAAAAGACAACTAGCCCCCACCCACCCACCCCCCAAAAAAATTCTTCCTATCTAGAAGAGTCTTCTCCCTACGGATGAGAAGAGGCACACTTCATAAACACAGTCGAGAGTATTTACAAAAACACTTATAGCATATCAGTAATTACTATACTCTGAAAAGAAATCAAATCAATACCATTATGCAATGACTATCCAAGATATAAACATTATCACCTTTACTCCATATGCAGATAGTGTATTGCGAAGCATCCCAGCAACTTCCTCCACAGAATGATTTGAGTACCTACCCTCACTAACCTTGTCCTCATTTTTGCTAGCCGATGTGTTAGCAAATTCAGTAGAAACTTGAGAGGACTGAAATATTAAAATCAAGCATCAAACTAAGGGCCTGTAATAAAAGTTAAAAGGAAAAAAAAAAAAAAAACTAATATCATCCTACCAAGAAAAATACTGAGGGTTATTCATGCATCAACCCATTGAAGTTTAGAAAATACTACTGATATGTTCCATCTTTTCAATAAGAAATGCCAAGGGCTTCAGGAAAGGGGTATAAAGAAAGGGAAACAATATATCGGCTACCCAAAACCCACCCCAACTAAAAATAAAGGGATTAAAAGATTACTCACAATGAATATTAAAAACATAAATGAGTTAGAAAGAAATGCGCATAGACAAGACAACTTGCAGTAGATCACTAATTGGTCTGGCATTAAGAAAAAAAAAATTGTCAAAATACCTTGGCAAATTTCCCACTGAAAACAGAAAGAGCAGTTTTCCAAAACGTTGGTATGTGGTGGATAAGTACAGCAGTCAATCTCCGAATATATCTAGCTCTAAGAGCATCAACTTCTTCACTATTTACTTCCACTGGTTTCACGCCCAACGGGAGATGGCCATCCAAAGCAGAAGAATGATGAACATCTGACTGACAACAATAAAAAATTAAAAATTAAAAATTAAGCGATGCTCAAATTAACTAATTTGCTCATATCAGCATACGATAAAATCATCTTCAAAAGGTTTCACGTACAGATTGATCCAGATCTTGATGAATCTGCCTCCATCTTGCATCAGCAAAAGCTCTTTCCCGCATCTTATTATTCAATGCTTCCATTCTCGATTCATGATCCAAGGTACACTTTTCGAGTAATCCTCGTATCTTGTGATTCTATAAAAGAGAACAAAAAGTAGCTAAGTGAGCTGCCATTTTTTATTATTTCTTTAAGCTTGACCTCCAAGGTAATCCACTGGCATATGAAAAGAGGGGGACAATAGGAGAACGAAAAGATACAAATCAGAAAAAGAAAAGGGTATTTTCTTTAATTTTTAAATAAGCAACCATTTCTTTTTGTTTTCTTTTCTGTGTTTTCTTTTTTTTTTTTTTTTGGTACAAGAAACAGGATCATTTCATAGATAAAGTGAAATAATAAAAGGAGGTGATCCTACAAGTGTAGCTACCCAACCAAAAGATGCTATAAAAAAACCTTTCCAGTGGGTAAATAAGAAATCATTTCTTTCTTTCTTTTTTTTTTTTTTTTTTTTTTTTTTTTTTTTNGTATAAGAAACAATTTCATTGATGTATGAAAGTTACAAAATGGATGTTAAATCCATGGTGATTACAAAAAGCCTCCCAATTGGTTAAGAGGGAGACATGGCTATAAGGGAGAAAAAATATTAGACAATTTATACCATAAAATAGCATTGTAAATAACCAGATCAAAGAACCTAGCATGAGATTGTCCCTATCTAGGGAGACCCTTTGATTTCACTCATTCCAAAGAATCCAAAAAAAATACCCCAATAATATTCTTCCATAGCAAAGCCTTTACATCCTTGAAGGGGTGACGCAAGCTGTATGGAGAAATCATTTACCTCACAAGGGAAAGTTAAATACCAAACAAGGGCTTTGAGAACTCTATTCCAGAGTTGCAAGCATAAGGGCAGTGAATTTAAAGATGATTCCGTGACTCATCATTTTCTTTGCACATAGGGCACCAGCTTAGGGACAAAGCCAAACAAGGCATCCTTTTTTGAAGGCTTTCTTTGGAACTGATGGTTTTGTGTGCAACTTCCCAAAGGAAAACTTTGACCTTTTTTGGGTGCCTTTCTTTCCAGTTTTCTTGGACCAATGTAGGATCCAAGATAGCCGTTTTTCCACATATCAGACAACCAGGATTTTGTGAAGGATCCATCCGCACTAGGGAGCCATTTAGTTTAAGGAAATTATTCCATTGCTTCCATCTGGTATTAGAAGTAAGCAGTTTGTTGTGATTGTGGTATTAGAAGTAAGCAGTCGGTTGTATGCTATTTCATCTTCTCCTAGTACCTCTGTTTCAACATTTTGCTATATCTACACTGATTCTTGACTTTTGAAAGATGAGATGCGCTGATTTTCAGACTCGATTACTAGACACTTATGTTATGAGTCTTGATACAAACAAAGATTCTAGAGGTTGGCCAATTGATTCTTCAGGTATTTTCACGGTGAAATCTTTAAATAATCATCTTATATCCTCTTCACATTTAGAGAAAGAGTTATATTCAACCTTATGGTAGTCCAAGAGTCCTAAGAGAATTAATATTCTTTTGTGGATAATGCTTAATGGGAATCTTAATACGTCCGATGTTTTGCAAAAGAAGAATCCAGCGTCACTGTTTATAGCCATCAGCTTTTACTCTATGCCTTCAGGATGAAGCGTCTCTCAACCATGTGTTCATTAATTTCTCTCATGCAAAATTTGGTTGGTTCAAGCTGACCCCAATTTTCAATTTACACTGGGTTTTTTATAATTATTTTCGCTTCAATATCTCCCAACTTATATATGGTCCAGCACTTCTGAATTCTACGGCCAAGCTATTGTGGGTTAATGTGGTTAAAGTTTTTCTATCAGAATTATGGCTAGAACGAAATCAAAGAATTTTTCGAGGAAAACAGCTTCCTTGGCATGATAGATTTGAATCAACTCATGTCAAGACCTCTTCTTGCTGTTATTTGACAAAGTTGTTCGTGGGATTTTTGCTTCAGGACATACTTACCAGAGTTACTCTACAACCAACGCAACTAATTAAATATACTTCAATAGAATGAGCCCAATACAATATTAATTTCACGCCACATATTGGATATATATGATCAGAAAATCCAAATTCCATGAGAAAGCACTGTTTACCTGTATGTTTAAATAATGCCACACAGGATCTGATTCAGGCTCCAGCTCCAGTAATAGTCTCACGGTGTTTTCAAGCTACATGAAATATCATAAGAAAAATTTACCCTAAAAAATAAAAAAGAATAGGATACAAGAGTTTACACATAAATGAGAACATTGCAAAAACATCAATTGGTCTATTCAATTACAACATACAAAAAGAACGAGCCACAACATATTGTCTAATGTTGGAAGGAATTAAGATAGAAGAATAGGTATTTTAAAGACGCTACTAAAAATGTTAACATATTTCAACAAAGTTAACAAAAATTTTGAAAGCAGGCATCAAATAAACAAATAAATTTGAAGATCTTAAGATATTGGTTGGACAAGTGTTGACTTCCTCGGTAGATTGGGAGGTTTATTGATTCTTTGGAATGAAAATAATGTCAAGATGCATGAAGTGCTAAAAGGTGGATATTCCTTAGCAATCAGAATCTCCTATGCTGGCTAAAATGAGTATGGATTTCAAATATATATGTGGATATTCCTTTGCTGGCTTTGGGGTGGATTTCTAAGAAAGCATTTTTTGCGGGTGCTCAGATCCCTTAATGGGGTTCAAATAAGTTCGAAAGGTGACAGAAAGTTTGGTTGCTCGATTCTTCAGCTTCTTTTCTGTGAAACTAATGTTTCAAGAGCTCACTAATAGTTCTCCAACGCCCTCGTCACCGTTTGGAAATCTCCTACTCCTAGGAAAATAAGCCTTTTCACTTGGGTTTCTCTCCACAGTAGTCTCAACGCTTCAGTTAGGCTTCAAAGAAGGCCCCTTCCATGACATTATCTCCCCCAATTCGTGATTTTCCTTTTGTGCATGTTGAACTCTGATGATAACAACCACCCTGTATTCCACTGTCCTTGTGCATTTCATTAATAGTGTGCTTTTTTTAATCTTTTAATATGTGCCGAGTTATTTGGTTTGAATTCATGTTCAAACATTAAACATCTCCTTTGTGGTCCACCTCTTCCAACAAAAACAAAGATTGGATTAATGCTTACAAGGTAATTCTTTGGAAAGAAACCAAAGAATATCCTAAAATAAGTTTCTTGATTGAGAAAAACGCTTTGAACTAATCAAGATCGAAGTTTCTTGTTGGTGTTCTCTATTTCAAGTCTTTTTTTTAGGTCTATTCACTTTCTGATACTTGTTCAAATTTGGAGGGCTTTTCTATAGTTTTGTTCTCTTGTTTTCCCCTTTATTTTTGCTTCCTTCTTTCTTTGTCTTCGTAGAATATGCACTTTTGTACATCTTTTAATTTTACAATCATTAACAAGAAGTCTTGCTTCATGCTCAAAAAATTTTAGAAAAGACAAAGGCTATAGCTGTCTGATTACTTTGCAAAATTACCCCCCGGATTGTACTAAGTTGACCCATGGATTATACTGACTACAAATTTTCGCAGGTTTCTTTGACCCACGGTTTCTTTTCAAAAAAAAAAAAAAAAAAAGAGAAGAAACATTTTTAGTGGTAAACATCAAATATCTTATTANGTACATTCTAATGTTTATCATGCATATCCTCCATATCCAACCATCTGAATAACACTCGCACAGCTAATAATAATCTTTGCAGTTTCAATTATAGAAATACATGCATTAATCATTACAACTTAAAACTGCTCAGTGGCAAATTAAATAACCATTTCTAAGGAGAAAAAAGTAACAACAAGGAGCATCACGTTCTCTAATGTATAAAACTACCAGTTAAAAAGTAAAACTCTCACCAGTAATCATTATATGATGCAATCAATCTAACTGAACTAATATGAAGGGAAGTTAAGAACTGACAAAGATGCAAGCATCACTTCTTTTCTTGTATGTGAAGTTATCTGGAATATATTTCCATAAAGAAACTTGCAGCAAGACTAGATACTAAAAAATAGAGCCGACTCTTTCATTTGTGAGAAATAACTGTTGCTCCCAGCAGACTATACAGATGATGGCAGCCAAAAAGGCATCAGAACGATACTCAAAAGTTTCTATCATGTAGAGGATCAAGTAAAAATTATGAAAATGGTTGAAAAGAAAGCTCACGTTTGTCAAATCTGTTTGTGGGTCCTCCATTGTATTGTAAAGTGTGCCTTTGAACTCATGCATCACTTTTTCAACCTCCTCAAGAACTTTTTTCAAAATTCCCACCTGAAACCAACACGTAGCAATGAGAGTATTTAATTATCATCCAACAAATCATCAAAATCTGACTACATAAACCAAATACATTGTCTCTAACCTAAAAGTTATACATTAGATCTTGGCAATCATACGATGTTATGTATCAGATATTGGCAAATGATACCAAGAAACAAAGAATTAAATGTGACCATACAAAATAACTGGACTAAGGCTATAGTATTCCCATATTCATACCGATGTTAGTGTCTAAGCATTTCCTTATATATGGAGAGAAATTTGCAAGGAGTAGCATCAGGAAAGTGAGGAAAATTAACACCCTTTTGAGTAAATTTTCACGGGTTGAACAATGTAACGAGTCTATGCTGAAAATTTCATTTGTCAGTTCTATCCGAGATTGCCAGGCAAGCATGGTCCAGTGCAAAAATTCTCAACATCATGGGTTATATCATTTTGTTTGTTTGACAGTTCAAACTTTTAGGTGCTTGGATGATACACAACGTTTCCAACATCCTGAAACTGAAATACCTTTCACTAGAACCCTTTCCATAAGTTATCGTTGCCGTAATGATGTTACATGTTATTATGGAAATACAGAATTGATAAATACAGAATATCTCAGGATAGAGCATGTCCAGTAATTTTGCCACTGTCATATATAAAACAAATTGCAGGATACAAATTTTCAATATTCATTCAAGCAAAGAACTTCATTAAATGTAGAAAAAATACATAACCATATATAGGATATACATACAGCACAATTGGCTAAAGAAAGCAAAAGGAGTTATCCAAAAAACAGATTAAACGTTATAAATATTATTCACTCAGCATTGAACATGAAAACCACTTTTGCAGAGAGGCAGAATATGTTTGCAAAATTTGACATGATTTGGACAAGAGCATGAAGAACAGAGGAACTTATGTACACAAAGCTTTGAAGGAAGGCAAAGCATTAAGCTTCCAACTATGCAAAAGTAGATTTAGAAAACACATCTGTTGACAGTTGATAGAAAGTTAAGAGTGGCTTCAGCCCCAATATCAAAATAAGTGCTCCCTTCATGCATTGTAGCAAGACATCAGGTAAACAAAATATGAGAAGTTATAAAACTGAAGTTTACGTGAGATGGCAGAGCAATTGACTTTGCTTTTTTGTATTCTCGAACTGCCAGATCATATTCACCCTTACTAATGCTGCTGCGAATGGTACTTGGTAAGTTAAAAAGCGTTCTGAACCTTTGTAGCATTCCTTGGACTGATCTGATCTTTTCAGCTTGTGCCTAACAAAAACAACTTTATATAATCCATTTCCAATCAAGAGTTCAAAACTTCAAAATCCCTTGCTCAGTTTGAAACTACACTGACCTGTCTCTCAAACAGAGACTGAAAAGCCCGATTTGCTTGCTTACTTACTCCTTGAATACAATTATACAAATGTAAAGTTCCAGAACCTTCAGGATCTTCTTCAATTCGTCTCAACTTCGACTCAATATCTAAGAAATAAAAACATTGCCATCATGACCAAAAGAAAATGCACATTCATGTCAGAAGATGAAACTGTAAAAAGCTGAATAAAACATGAAGAAAAAACAAATTTGAGAAAATATTAACTCAGTAGCCAATAACCATATTTAGCTGAAGATAAACATGATAAGTGATTGTTGCACACCATCAATTGTGGTCTTGCATGATACAAAGCAGTCAAAATTGTTTTTGACTAATTGTTTTCTTTGGTGGGTCCGGCCTTTAAGGTCAGTTTTTAAAGCAAGAGCGCCTTTCTCCAAGTCTGCTGCACTTGTGTTTTGGTGTATCCGAGAAATGAAAATCTTCGCATCAAACCGTTCAGATAAATACAGTAACTTCTCTGCCAACATGAATACAAAAAATGTGTCAGCATCAATTGCAACAAGGGGTAGCCTGAAGTACCAAACTTATGCAACCACCAAGAATATCAAGTGTGAATGCACAACAACATCTTAATCTAGTTGTGATCTTATAATAGTATTATGTAGCACTTACAAGAACCAAAAGTAAGAGAACTCAACAATCCATTTTCAGTTGGAGCAAAGATAGATATGAAGTCTGGGGGCAACCAGGGAAGAAGCAGTATAGGTAACACTCTCTCCCTAAATTGAATACAATCCCAATTAAACGAACAGAAAGAAAAGAATTGTACAAACTCAAGATGACTCTGAACAATGGCCTTCCAAGGGCTACATATAAAGCCAAGGAAGACTAATGGGAATGCCTAGCATCGGAGCAAACCGTGTCTCTAGAATAATAAACTAGTTTTCTTCTCATGAAAAACAATATTTTCGGTAAGAAGAATAAAAGATTTAAGGACATTAGCTAAAAGTAATTTGTTCCAGCTCATTTATATAACATGGGGCCAAGAACTATACAAAGATAACAGAAAAATAATTATCTTCCGTCTTCGGACAAAAAATAACTTCTCAATGGTAGATGAAAAAATACAAATTGCTGAAGGAAACAGCCTCCAAAAGGAGAGAGAAACCCCCAACCTCTCAAAGGAAAAGGTCCAAAACAGCAGCCCAAAAAGAAAACCAAAAAAACAAGCTAAAGCACCAACTAGCCAACCAGGAACAAACAAAAGAACTCCTCCCGAACAAAACAATAAAAAAAAAACAAACAAGCAAACCAAAAAACTACAAAGAATAAAACATTAATGTAATATTCGAATTAGTACCCCAAAAAAAAAAAAAAAAAAAAAAAAAAAAAAAANGAAAGAAGAGGAAAAAAAAGGAGGCGTAAGTGACATCAGCATGACCGTACGAATGGTCAGTTTTTTTAACCTCATCCTTCTTTTTATGGTTTTAAAGCCCCCCCGAAGTCCGTCTTTCGAGCTGTTTTCAACAGTTTTATTTTTTTGACTTAATCTAGGACATATTGGAGGAATTCTAGGAAATTTCGAACTTATAGAAGACCCAAATTGAACTCGAGAAGTCAACAACCAAGTAAGTAGCAACATGAATTATTTCTCAAGCAAGACTTACCCCAGGGCCTGTTACAAAGGAAATTTGACACGCAATTAGCACAAGGTTGAGGTTAGACTTTGGAAAACGAAAACATAGAGCTAAGCATGTTCGAAAAAACCTACATTATGGCCCCGAGTGGGATTAGGTATACACCCTAGGGTAGGAGTGTATAGGGTTTGGGTACATATGAGCCTTATACTGTTAGCATAGATCACATGTCATCTTAGTGCCTAACGTTAAGGTTAGTATATGAGCACATAACTTAAGAAATTGTCACAAGGATGAAGTCCAATGAAAGCTTACAAGTTGGTTGCTGACCAAATATTTTTATACTCTTTGTTGCTATTTTTTGTTTATTTTTTCAGACAGACCATAGACCACAGTCGATGGCAGGAGCGTATAGAGCCGTGTGGCTGTAGGAGGGACCGCTAGATCGAGTTTTTTCCTTTTATGTTGCTTTCAATATTATTTTAATGTTATTTACCTCAAAACTCGTGCTATTTTGTAACTGATTTTTATGTTGACTCCATGGACATGATTTTGTACCTTTAAATGCTTTATAACATATCTACTATTGTGCTTGAATTTTAAATTCATTGCATCTCCCGCTTTTACAAAATTGAAAAAAAAAATTATCGTCCTTTCTAGGTTGAATTTACGGGGCAATCTATGATTCGAGGTATCAAAAAGCAAGTCGTACTATTAATCTAAGAACTTCTAATATTTTTGGATTTAGAAGATTCAAGATGCATGTTCTTTTTTCTAAACAACAAACTTTTCATTGATAAAATCAAAAGATACAAGAGTTGTCTTTATGCTTAATGCTTCTTTCTAACAATTAACAAACTTTTCATATATGAAATGAAAAGATACAAAAATGATCAAGGGAAACAAACTCCTCATGAGAGTGATAAAGAAGAAAAATAAAAGGACAAGGAATCAATGAGAGAGAATGAAAGTCTCCCAATTCATGCATGTATTGCTAGGAGAATCTTCTAAAAAAAAAATATTGCTAGGAGAATCTTCTAAAAAAAAAATATTGCTATGAGACTAATCATTAAACAGAGTAAAAAGGATTATGTAGCTTTAGAGATGACTTCACCAAAACACTCCAACTAAACTCTAGCTTCAGTTAAATCAAATTAGAAAGAGTTACCAGCTTCGGTTAAATCAAATTAGAAAAGGTTACCTTTATGCTCGATAGGAAGCAGACTAATTCCAACTTTATTAATGTTCCTTCAAAAAGTAATATCAAACCCAAGGGCAAATAGTTTTTTTTTTTTTTTTAGAAGAGACAACTTATGCTAAGTGCTTTGTACACTATTTTCCGTAAGGAAAACTTCACATTTTTTGGGTGATTTCCTTTCCATATCGTCTCTTTGCTAGTGTGGGGTTATGGCTTCTACCTGTTCCTCACATCCATCATCAAAGATTTTGTGTAGAAGACCTCTTTGACACTAGGAAGCCATTTCAATGAGTCTGCTTCTTGGGACGGAACAATTTGGGCAAGGTCAAGGCTTAATTCAACCTATTTCGTAGCTTTGTTATCTTTTAGGTTCCTATCGATCCCAAATTTCGTTGACATCTTTTCATGTTTCTTTGAGCGTGACCGTCTGACAATGAGAGAGCCTATACAAAAGAGAACACTGCAAAGCTAGCATGAAATCCAAGGATCAATCCAAGATGTGTTTTTTCCATCACCCACTCTATAGCAAATATGGCTGGTGATGAGGTTTTGGTGCTATTTTATGAACTTCCATCGCCACTTTGCAAAAGGTGTAGGATCAATTTATACATGATGTAGGAGTCTATTTAGCCTTTATAAGATTCCTCCACAAGGTAGTGCCCCCGTAGTAATATCTCCAAACCTATTTGGCAAGGATAGCTCTATTCTTTTCCTTCATTGAATATAGGTCAAGACCTCCCTTGTCTAACGTGAGGTTTATGGTATTCCATCGAACAAAATGTGTGTCATCTTTCCACAAACAGTTTCTAAATAAACTTTCTATTCTTGTAACCCCTTTGTGAGGCGTTCCGTATAGAGACATGTAGTAAGTAGGAGGGTTGGACAATGTGGCTTGTATTAGTGCGAGACTTCTGCCCTTGGAAGTGAAGTGTGAGGACCATGTTGATAATTTTCTTTCTATTTTTTCAATAATGATCTACCAAAAGGAGAAAGATTTGAGACTCCTATTTAGGGACAATCTCAGGTACATATTCGGCCATTCATCCTTTTTACCACCATATTTGTTGGCAAAGTCATCGATATCCTATGTGTTAACAAATGTTATCTGTTCCCCGGTAATCGTGAAAGGGAGAACCCTTTGAGGCATTTCAATAGCGCCTTTGTTATAACTTTATAAAGTTCAGTCATATGATTTATCAGGCGAAAGTCAGCAACAAAGCAAGCATCCATTTTCTTTTAGATCAAATAGATTCCATTCTAGAAAAATCCTGGAACACTCTCCTACATTACTAAAATTTTCAATGAGACCTTCAGTAGCTAGAAATCTATCAATGAGTGTCAAAGTGGGTGAAGATTTGTTGTTCAATCAAGTATAAAGACTATTACTGTGGAAGAGATCAATGAGTTCAACTTCTCTTATGAAATTATTGAAATGTCTCATCCCTCTAGTGGCTTTTCCGCAAGGTTTTTCATGTGCCCACCGGGCTATTGAAGTCACTGGCCATAAGCCAATTTTCTGTGCAAAGGCAAAAGAGGTCCTATAATTCCTGCCAGAATAAGGGGTTTTTTTTTCGTAACTGCAAAGGCCATGGATCCTTGATATCCAAAAGCAGCAAACGTCAGTCAAAAAAATTTGTGTGGTTAAGGTGTACAAACCTTTGGTGGCTTCAGAGATGATTAGAGTCTGGTCATTCCTCATCACTAAGATTCTCCAATGTTCTTGAGGCATCCTGACCAATATGTCTAGCACTCCAAAGGATTTAACAATCCAACAATCAATCAAATTCAATTTCGTTTCTTGAATTACGATCATAAGGTTTTGATGAGGGCTCTCTTCTGCTAGTTTTCCAAGCTTTTGACATTCCAAGAGATGATAATCATAAAAGGCTTTGGTCATCTGATTGGGACTCGTTGGATTTATCATAATTGATGTTCGAGAAGAGGCAAGCAATTTTTCCTAGTTAGTTCACTCTATCTTGGTTGTAGTGAGTTTTTTTTTTTTTTTTTTCTTTTCCAAATGGAATGTCCAATGCAAATGTGGAGTTCTTTTAGCTATAGTGACTGAACTTAGATGGTTGTTAGTGGTGTGAATATTGTCGATATCAGGTGACTTCTTATGCCTAGCGATGGGGCAGAGAGATTTGGCAACCCAAGGTACAGGATGCATGCATAATCGTTGTTGGAGGCTTGGCAAGAGCCAAAGGTGGAGAATTCTGTTCGGGGACAAGCAAGGTTTTTTGGTTTTTAATGGTGATGGCACGATGTCACAATTTGTGGATCATAGGGTGGGTGCATTTCAAAAGTAGAGGAGGTGATGCCATGGGACTTTTCCTGAGAGAGTGGGGAATGAGGGATTCATAACACTTCCTGTAATTGCAATTGGTTTTCCATTGACCACACTCTTTTGAACTTCCGTGCTCGTACCTTAGCCCAAATTCCAATAATCAACTACGGGATACCCACCAACAAAAACAGGTTTAAGAAACCACAAAATCAAAAAAGGCCCTGTTGACGAACGGATAGCAATACTTGCAGGCATGAGGTGACCGAACAGTGGCAAATGTGGTCGACAATAAGCCCTGTTCGGAACCCCTACTAAAAAAACCCTATTTGGAATCCCTACCGTAGCAAATATGGCCTGACAAGGAATCACCCCAAGGGAAAGTAAGATTCGGATTACCTTGTTGATTGAATATCTCATGACAAGATCACTTGTATGAGATTCGAATCACTCCACAAGCAAGATCAATCATGTCAAACTTGAATGATTCTAAACATGCAACCTAAACTACATAGAATTGCAAAAAAAACTTAACCCTTGGCTAAAGAAAAGCACAAATGCTCTTTTCATTACATTTTCCAAGTCTCCTTACAAAGATAACATACATGGCTTTGTATAGCCTCAAAATGAAACCCCTTAACCTTAAGAGTTGTAACTTTCATATTTTATGACCATAATGGGCCATAATTAGCCACTATGTAACCGTAATTTTAATTTAAATTGAAGTCTTAAAATACATTAAAGAAACACCATAACTTTAGATTATCATCCGCCCAAAATTTGTAACCATTCAAGAATAAATGAAGCTTGATTCTTCTTTAATGTGGCATGAATTGCAACATCTTGTGATAATTTAAACAACATTTTCTTCACATCTTCCTTGAAGTTTATCTTGCATGATTGATGTCTTGTTCATATCATGGTCGATGCTTACTAGTTGGTGATTGAATATGCTTTATTCTATTAAAAAAAATGTGAGTCACACTGGGGCTGCCGAAAAATTACACAAACACGGAAATTTGCTACAAACAAACTGTTGTGCTTGGGAGACTATCGAGTGTCATGGCTCGCAGCTAGAAAAGGCTGCATTGTTGATTTCACCATAGAAAAAAATGGCTCTATTTGCATGGGTCTCTATTGGCCAAAAGTTGGTTGTTGGGCAGTGGTCAGGGTAGATCGTTAGGCGTCTAGGGGAGAGCACAAACATGAAATGGCTGGGGCTGCAACTGAGAAAACAAGAAGGGGAGAAAGCCATTCTCTAATTTCAATTAAATGCCTGATGGATCTCCGACCAAGAGAGAGTGGAATGTGTCGTGGTGTCAAGAAAAGCAACCAAAAAAGCTGCTACGACTCAGCAGAAGCTATGTTTGCATGGGTCTTTATTGGCTGAAAGTTGGTTATTGGTCAATGGTTGGGGTTGTTGCTTGGTCGGGACTCATGTTATTACCTCTCTGTAGGAACTTCTGTAAGTATACTATTACAGCTAATAGTGACTATCATAAATCAAATGAATATTTTGCAAGTAGTTTGAGTAGTTGGAAGGATGTGAACCTTGAATAGAAATGTTAAGTCAATGGGGCATTATCAATTGAGCTATCACTAAGGATTACAAAAAAAAAATGAAAACAATTTCATTGATTGAAGTAGTTGCCAATAATGATCAGAGAAGGAATGCAATATTTTTCCTCAATAAAATATGTCCTTATTCGAGAAAATAAAAAACCAAAAAAACAAGTTCAACAGGCACCTGTACACCAAAACCAATAAAGAAGATATACCTCGTAGGGTACCATCAATGTAATCTTTCTCAGACCTAGAAGGAGAATTCTCGGATTCCTCTGTGATCAATCTTAATGATTTACTGTCTATTACTCTGTAAACCAACACAAACCCAAATTAGCAGGAATGACGTTTGTATAAGCATTCTATAATTTTTTCTTTTATTAACAAGGAACAAAAATTTTCATTTTTTTTATAATGAAGAACCAAACTTTCATTGAGAAAAAAAAAAATTAATGAATACAAGGGCATTCAAAAAAAACCAAGCCAAATACTCCATGCCTAAAGAAAAGGAATTCAATCAAGTAAAATAAAACATAGAGTATAGTTACCCTTCATCGCCGACACCCAAAGAGAAACATAAAACCTAACTCAGGACCACACATACTAGGATCCCTCTCAACCCTTTTGAAGGCCTATTATTTTTCTTCCCTCACATAATCCCATCAAAAAACAGCACACTATCTGACAGACAAAGTTTTGGAAGAGAGAACCATGAAGATCCCAACGAGAGAGACTGATCCAACCACCTTCAAAGTTGTTAAACACCACAAAGAAATATTGAAAACAAACCCTCCAATCAAATGAGAAACCTGCAACATACTCAATGTAACACTCGAGGAAAAAAATAAAATAAAATATCTATTTAAGCAGCATGCAACCCTAGGAGCCGGCTTCACTCTCATTCTCATAGGCTCGGCAACACGGCTCCCTTATCCTTCATTTCTCTCCTTCTTCCCCAATCTCCCTCTCGTTTTTTCAGCCTCCTTCACGAATATCTCTCGTGTCTCTCACTAATTCTCTCATTTTTTATCGCCTCATGCCCCCATCTCCCCTCCTCCGCAGTCTCCATCCAATTTCACCCATGTCTGAGCATGAATGACTATTGTAAGATTGAGCATTCAGCATGGGTGTTCGTACGATTGATTGCCGTTTTTGTGATTCGTCTGGCAAGTTCACAACTTCTGGCAAGGCTTTGCTTCTCTCATACGCTCTCGTCTTTACCAGCGCCATCCCTATTTTCTTCTCCTTCATGTCATCAGCATATTCTCCGATGTAACTTTCCTAATGCCGTTTGACCTGGACAGAAGCTAGGGCACCGATGATGGCTAGGTAGGGTTTGTTTCCAGTAAGATTTGTGTTTGATTTTGGGTGAGATTTGAGTTGACCAATAATGTTCTGACGCTGTTTCATAATAACCATAGCATTTGGAGCTTGAATCTACGAAATTGGATCAAAATCGAAGCCAAATACCAGCAAGGTTTCAAGCTGATCTGTTAAAATTTTGTAGGGTCGAATTTGTTCTATGTTCAATCGGATCCTTGAATAATGCTGAATTAAACTCTGACATTTGAAGCCTCGTTTGTGTAGACTTGAACGTGCTATCTAAGGTTAAGGTTGGCATTTGGTGAGGAATCTTTTGGATGACTCTTTTGGTCACTCTTGGGTAGCTAGCAGTCCTAGAGAATTTGATTTTTTAATTTTGGATTCCTTAGGTGCTTAATTGTTACTAAAACTTGTTCAAATTGGACAATGATACTTTTTTAGGAGAAGCTAGTTTTACCTGAAACTCTCTTTAAGGTTACAATTGGATCAACTCCTTGAAATCCTTGGTAAGAAGTACAACATATTTGGAATGCATGTTTGGCTGGTTGTATGTGATTTGATGTTATTAGGTGATCTGTTTAGAATATACTATGATTTCGTTACGTATGTGGTTTGTCTAATTATAGTCAAGCTTTCTGTGTAGAGGGGTCTCATTGCACAATGAATTGGTGGTGCATCTTATGGTTTTCACCATATTTAAAGGGCCTCAAGTAAATGTATGTCACTGCCAAATTTATGAGAATGTTAGTGACATTTACATTCCCCTACATGTTATGTATGTTTCCTTGTATGTTTTCATGAGGCATTATGCTAGAAAATGGTTGGTTCTGCTAGAAGGTCGCCAAGTTGTAATGTTTTATTGGGATCCCAAGTTTTGTTTTCTTATCATGAAATTTTGATCAGTTAGTTACGTTTTAAATACTCTCTTTTGTTTTACTTGAGATTCTGCTTGTTTCCAACAGTCCATGTCATGCACGCCTAGGGTGCAGTTTAAAACGTCAGGTCGTTACTTGGAAACTGAAGAAACAACCTCAATAATATCTAAAAAGTCCTTTGAAACTTAAGAAACAACCTCAATAATATCTAAAAAGTCCTTTGAAGCTTAAGAAACAACCTCAATAATATCTAAAAAGTCCTTTGAAGCTCTATATACGTTGTGTCGATAACTAATGATAGAAGAAATCCCCTAGAAGTAGGGGGAGGAAATGAATCCCTATTTCACCTAGATCTTTTTAGGGGCCAACAAGGTGGATTATCACTAAAATCAAAAACAAAATAAAAAATAAATATAAACTCTTCCACCTTGTAGAAAATATTAAAAGCTTAAGCTCTTTTACCATCCAAAAAAGGCATAGATTTGTAGGTTTAATACAACTCCCAGAATATGTCGGATACCAAGTGGAATTTCCTAGTTCCATTCTCAAAATGTTGGGAATGGGAAGTAAATGTAAGCATACTTCAAAGAGGGATTTTCCATTTTCAACATCCGAAAGACAGCAGCCACAACAAAACCATTGTTTTATTTTGAAGTAACAATAGTTTCATTAAGGATAAAGTACTAAAAAATGAGATATCCACCCGAACCACATAAGAGGTTGCAAAAACACACTGGGAAATGCAAAAGTTAATTTAAAGAAAAAGGGCACTTATGGTTTGGTGCACGGAATATTATTGCAAGGATGTGATAAATTAAGCCTCCAGGAAGTAGAATAATTACTAGCATCACCAAAAAAATAACAAAGGTCTTGTTGTAAACGTTATTACAAAATAAAGTTAATGACAGGAGTAGTGATAAGATCATGAAGCAATTACAAAATCAAAGCCAGAAATGAACTTACCCCAACCCAAGTGGATCTATATATTCCATACCACGAGGCATCGACGGCAAATTGCTGAGTCCCGGTCTACCGACTGCAGATACCTTTCGGTCGAACTTCTGAGGAGCGGGAGCTGTTCTTGTCTCCCGCATTTCACGTACTCTTCTAGCGAGCTGTGAAAAAAAATAGTATTTATCCTCAATTGCTGATTGGTTTATAGATAGATATTGGGAAGTCTTTGGGCGGGGAGGGTTATACAGGATGGATAAAACTTGATGGCAGCCCTCTAAAGGCTTAAACTACTGGTTACTGAATCACCATTTCAGAAAATGTGACAAACCAAATAACGCAAGCCATCTAAATATACTTCACAAAATAGTTTAACGAAGAGGGGGAACATGTAAAGCAATAACTCTCCTAAAACAACAAAAACATGAAGAGAAGACCGTATAAGTGGAAAACATTGACGTAAATTCTAAAATGAAGATATAGAAGAACCTCGTCTTCATCAACGTGCTTCCAGCAATGAGGCTCCTCGCCGTCCCAGCCCGGATCATCGTCCCTTCCAGAGGACCTAGCCGCCCTACCACCGCGTCCTCCACCGGCGGACGCTCGTTGATCTTTCGTGGAATCCTCATCGCCACTGGAAATGCTCAGCATCTCGACCTCCGAATCGTCATCATCGTCAACAACCGTCCGACCACCCTTAGGCTGCGCATTACTGCCACTGGTTTTAGAAGCAGCTGCAGAAGCAGATTTCCGGTGCTGAGACGGCGGTTGGACGTAATTAGCAACGGGCTTGCGAGAATTAGGGAGATAATTGACATCGCGCTGTTCTTGTTCCTTGAGAGCCATCTGCAGCAGCTCGTCCTCGTCGCTGTCGCTCGACATTTTTGGCTGATTCTGATTCTGAAGCGACGGGAGATTGAGAATTGAGAATAGATCTGAGAATCAGTGGTAAAAGCCTCAAACCAATTGAAATTTGGGAACTGAGAATTGAATATGAACAGCAACTGAAAGTGAGAAAAAATGGAAGAGATGAAAACGAAGCACCCATACCACCGGGGGGGACACGTGGCTATACACGTATTTACGTGGCTCTACACGTATTTGTAAATAAATACCCTCGTTAATTGGTACTTAATAATTGCTCTCAAGAGAAAAATACAAAATAGTTCTTCTTTTAACTTTTTCTTTTTTTTTTTTTTTACCTAAATTATTAATTATTTGAGTTATAAAAAAAAAAAAATAAGTTCAAACCCTCCCCTTTTAAAATGATAACTAGTTTTTTAATTATATCAAGGCAATATATTATAAAAGGTAAAATTTTAAAAATAAAAAATGTGAACATATCAACAATAATTTTTTTGTAGTAACGTTTTTACTTAAGATTGGAAACGAAGATGATTAAAATTACTATAAACGATCGAAAATAGTAACAGTTTTGATTGTAGATAGATGCCTTGAAGAATCTTTACGTCCAAATTTAGTGATTCCTTTGTATGGATGCATAAATTTTATGGAAGAATGGAGCAGATTAGAGATAGTTTTCCCAACTCTCCTTGCTTTCTCTCAAAAATGGAATCCTTGATCAACCACACCGATTGTTTGGTTGAGTTCTCCCACGTAGCGTCAAGGAATCGAAGCTATAAATAGGAAGCTATAAATAGGAAGCAGACTCCATCTCCCAACAATTCTATTGTTGAGAGAGTGATCCAGTCAACCAAGAATTTCATTCTCAAACCACTATCAGCATCTTCACTGCACCATACCAATTGTTTGCTAGATTTATCAACATCTTCATTGCACAACCTCAATGTTCCAACATCAGCACATTTTATCAACATGTTTGCTAGATTCTTTACACTCTCTATCTTCTCCAAACACATCACCATCTTCCACTAACCTACAAGTGAAATGGTATCGCCTTCTGTGTTTTGTCTTTGAATGATAGACAAGTTCCTCTCACCAACTGTATGACACTCTAACTATCTGTATAAAGAATCCTGTCGTGTTGCTTCTTGTTCAGCTCTTCTAGATAGTTTGTCATCCATATCATCTCTTTCTAGCTTCAACTATTGCCATGTACTTAGTCTTAGTAGATGAAGTGCAACGCATTTCTGAAGCCCAGACATCCCATCATCCATGGCAGGCTCCCACGTGGTTATATCCTCCAACTGTAGAATATCATCAAAGAGTTTTGGTTCTCCTCATCAGTCAGCAACAAAGAGTGTAATGAAGGTACATACCTATCTTGTACTCTAATAACTCTGGATGATATTTTTAACACATGTTCAAGTGTCACTCGCTCCATCTCTGGTTCCTCAACAATACTCTTTCCTTGAATATCTGCTACGACATCACTAAATGAATTTTTCCGCAACTCCCACTTGTTTCATTGTCCTGAACCTTTTTCTCTTTGTCCTTCTACATGACATTTTCATCAAAAGTCACGTCATAATGTCTTAAGGTTCTCTTGTTCTTAATATCTCAAAACTTGTACCTGAACATGTCAAAATCATAGCTTATGAGGTAGCACTTCACAAGCTCAACGTCAACCTTGTCACTCTTCTCTGGATAACACGAACATATGCAGTACAACCAAAAGTTCTCAAGTGAGAGTACTTGAGTTTTTTTTTCTTTCCATACTTCTTTTGGCAACTTGAACTCCAAGGGTATTGATGGTCCTCTATTGATCAAGTAGACTGTTGTATTTATAGCATCGACCCAGAATGTATTTGACAATCCAAAATGAATCTTCATACTCTCTGCCCGCTCATTCAATGTTTTGTTCATCCTTTCAGCAACACCATTTTGCCTTGTTTTATTAGGAACTGTCCTTGTTAATCTAATTCCCTCATCTGCACAAAATGCTTCGAATTCTGATTTGTCGTACTCTCCTCTATTGTCAGACCTCAGACATTTGATCTTCAAGTCGGTCTGATTTTCAACTTAGCTTTCTACTTCTTCAAGGTGGCAAACACATCTGACTTGTGTTTCAAGGAATAAATCCACGTGTTCCTATTGAAATCATCGATGAAGGTGACGTAGAACTTTGATCCGCCAAATGATGGAACTAGAAATGGTCCCCAAACGTTTGTATGGACCATTTCCAATCGCACTTTCTTCAATTCTCGGTAGCCTTTGTGAAACTAATTCGTTTTTGTTTGCTCATAACGCAATTCTCACAAAAGACCCATATCAACAGATTCCATATCTTATAAAACTTCTTTTGCAGCCAACATCTTCATTCGAGTTATATATCCAAGTCTATTGTGGCATAGACTTGAATTTGAAGCACTCTTAGCAACAACAACCATGTTCATACACCCTATAGTGGTGTATAAGGTTCGAGATTTTGTGTCATGAGCTACCACCATAACACCCTTCACAGTCTTCCAAAACTCTTCCCAAACTCTGTTGCATAACCTGTGTTGTCCAACTAACCAATAGATGTCAGATTTTTCTTGAGACTAAGAATATATCTGACATTCTTTAGTTTTCACAAATTTTCTGTGGGAGTTTTTATGTCGTTCCTTCCATCTCCAAAGCTTTATTGTCGGCAAAATATGTCTTCTTGAAATTTTCAAACTTGAAATTATGGAACAACTCTTTACTTAGAGATGAATGAAAAGATACACTTGAATCCAAAATTTAGGATTCAATCAAACTGTCCACACTGAAGATTAAAGCATCCCTAATGTCTTCTACTTAATTTATAGAATCATTGTCATCTTCTAATTTGTTATAACGATTCAACTCCTGGAAAGAAAATAACAATAAATGAAATCAAACTAATAATAAATAGCGTTAAACCTCGCTGAAAATCATGCTGTTTCCAGCGAGCCAATTATTTCCTTATAGAAAATACTTCCAATTTTCTTAAGGTGCACAACTCTTTAAGCATTCAATCAATCATTTTGTGCTTGTGTGTTCTGTAAAAACCCAAACCGATAGGATTTTTGGGGAGATTTTATGGGTTTTGTTCGCAAAGTTTGGAGGTTATCGTGAAGAACTTTAAAGTATAGGAACAGAGAAGTATCATGTAGGTGTTGTATGGACGAGGGGAGACAAAACATGGCAGAATCAAACCTGAGACATCAAGTCTCGTCGATAAACTGAAAGGGGAATTCATGGTTAGGGTTTCTCGAGTAAGGAAGTCGAGGCAAAGATTCGGGTTGAATTTCTTTGTATACCCACGAACACACATAGCCACCCAGCTCACGACTTTTATGTTTAAGCCCAGATGAAGGTCCAGGCCCAACCCCATTCGCCCTCGCGTGAAGACCAGTAGCCTGTATTGCGTTCTCGGGTTCCACATGACCCGCGCATGATCAAGCATCAGCCATGACTCCTCTTGACTTGGCTTGGCATGTACGACAGCTCAACTTAGCGTGTACGTCGGCTCGACTCCGCCAGTTCCTGCGACCCGGCTTGGCAGCTCAACGGTTCAACGACTAGACTTGATGGCTCGGTATAAATATAATATATCGATTCCTAGGTTTTCAGCCCTTTTGAAGCCATTTTGCCATGTTTTTAGTCATTTGAGGTTAGTATGACTCTTAGTTGACAAAACAGATTACGTTAGGGGCTTATTTTTATAATTAACCATGAGGTTTAGCTTGGTTATGTTATGAAAAAGCTCAAAGCATTTTATGTGGTTTTTATAGGAAGTAGTTAGACGTTGGAGTTAGCTTATCGTGAGTAAACTTCGACCAAGGCCAACGAGGTAATTGACTTCACTATTGGAGCTAGCTTATTATAAGTTGTATGATGGTGCATGCCCCTGTGGCTTTTGGATGCACCATATTTTATGTGATATATTTATGTGCTGCATTGATTATGTTTTCTTGTATTGTAATCAAATGTTTACTATGAATGCATGCAATCCATTAAGCTATTTTCATGAAATAAAATAAAATGCTATGAATGTTATGTCAGTCTTTCATGCTATGAATGTGATGGACTGAAGAATGTTGCCATGCATACACGTTGCATAACTGAGCTATGTTATGAAATGCATAAAGAAAATGAAAAGTAAATAGTATTTTGTCATGTAATGTAAGTCATGAGACTTCATGCATGTTTGTATGTCATGTGCATCAAGATACTTCCCCCTATGTTATGAAAGTAAGGATTCAATATTTTGTTTGCCATGATATCATGTGGACCTTTCTATTCTGTGACATCAGGTGACGTGTAATACATTGTGTCCGACCAAGCCAGGCCTATAGGGTACATATATGAGCCCGCCTGGTGAGCTCATGTGCGCGTACGTGGGCTGTGTGTGGAGAAGTACCATACATCCAACCCTATTCGAAAAAAGAAAAAAAAGAGTACGTATATGAGCACNCAACCCTATTCGAAAAAAGAAAAAAAAGAGTACGTATATGAGCACGCCTGGTGAGCTCATGAGCGCGTACGTGGGTCGTGTGTGGAGAAGTACCATACATCCTGTTAAATTTTATGTCNAGAAAATGAAGCTGTCATTGATGAGAAGAGTCAAGTCAGTTTTATCATGATGTCTCTTCCGAAGAGCTTCTTCCAGTTCCGCACCAATGTGGTTATGAACAAAATAGAATATAACTTGACTGCTCTTCTCAATGAGCTACAGACTTATCAGTCCCTCTTAACAAACAAGGGACAAACAGGAGAAGCAAATGTTGCCATCTCCAAGAAATTACTACGAGGATCGTCCTCCAAAAATAAGTCTGGACCTTCAACTTCTAAAAGTGTTTTGATGAAGAAGAAGGGAAAAGGGAAAAATAAGATTCCTACTAACCGCAAGAACAAGGTTCAAAAAGTAGATAAAGGAAAATGTTTCCATTGCAACGAAAACGGGCACTGGAAGAGAAACTGCCCAAAATACCTTGCAGAGAAGAAAGCCGAAAAGACACAACAAGGTAAATATGATTTACTCGTTGTAGAAATGTGTTTAGTAGAGTATGACAACTCAACTTGGATACTAGATTCAGGGGCGACTAATCATATTTGTTCTTTTTACCAGGAAACTAGCTCCTGGAGAATGCTTGCGGACGGCGAGATAACACTCAGGGTTGGAACAGGAGAGGTTGTCTCAGCAAGATCAGTAGGAAATTTAAAGTTGTTTTTTGGAGATAGATTCATTATATTAGATAATGTACTTTTTGTTCCTGGAATGAAAAGAAATCTAATATCCATCTCTTGTTTATTAGAACAGTTGTATAAAGTATCTTTTGAAATCAATGAAGTGTTCATTTGCAAAAGAGGTATTCATATTTGTTCTGCAAAACTAGAAAACAACTTATATATGTTAAAACCGAGCAAAACAAAAGCTATTTTAAATATTGAGATGTTTAAAACAGCTGAAACTCAAAATAAGCGACAAAAGATTTCTCCTAATACCTATCTTTGGCACTTAAGACTAGGCCACATTAATCTCAATAGGATTGAGAGATTGGTTAAAAGAGGACTTCTAAATAAGTTAGAAGACAATTCTTTACCTCCATGTGAGTCTTGTCTTGAGGGTAAAATGACTAAACGATCATTTTGCGAAAAAGGCTATAGAGCCAAAGAAACCTTAGAACTCGTGCATACAGATCTCTGTGGTCCAATGAATGTCAAAGCACGAGGAGGGTATGAATATTTCATCAGTTTTATTGATGATTATTCAAGGTATGGCTATCTTTACCTAATGCATCACAAGTCGGAAGCTCTTGAAAAATTCAGAGAGTATAAGACTGAGGTTGAGAATCTATTAGGTAAAACTATTAAAACACTTCGATCAGATCGAGGAGGAGAGTACATGAATTTAAGATTTCAGGACTATATGATAGAATATGGAATAAGGTCTCAAC
The DNA here is from genome assembly GCF_002806865.2 of Cucurbita pepo subsp. pepo. NCBI lineage: Eukaryota > Viridiplantae > Streptophyta > Magnoliopsida > Cucurbitales > Cucurbitaceae > Cucurbita > Cucurbita pepo. Next base: position 6,576,263 of record NC_036639.1, on the reverse strand, counting down.
TCTCAGCCCCTGGTATGCCTCAACAAAATGGTGTATCAGAAAGGAGAAATAGAACTCTATTAGACATGGTTAGGTCTATGATGAGTTTCGCTCAATTACCCGATCTGTTTTGGGGATATGCAGTGGAGACTGCTACATACATTTTGAACATGGTTCCTACTAAGAGTGTTTCAGAAACACATTTTGAACATGGTTCCTACTAAGACTGCTACATACATTTTCCCCTCTTTTTTCTCCGTTTCCGAGTCTTCTTCTCCCCCTAATTCCGTTTTTTGTGTTTGTTTGGTTCGTAAAGACCTCACACTCCCGGATCTGAGAGGGTTCAGAAATCTGACGTTCTGTCTCCCTTGCCTGACGGTGTACAACGTGTAGGACTCGTCTAAATCTACCCCTAATGTGTGTAAAAGGCTCTGGGATTACTTTTGTCGCATAAAATAAAGATTTTGACATCGATTTCGTAGGGTTTGGCCTTGCCGGAGCTTCGTCGGATTTTCTCTATCTTTCTCGTTTTCACTTTTTTTTTTCTTCTCTGCAGGTTTCGTGGGGGTGGCTGAAGGTCGGGATTGGGTTTCCGTGGTGACCCAGACGTCAGCCACCCTTTGTGGGTCGTGTGCAAACGAAAACTCTGACGTTCGCCGGAGTTTTCGATCTTGCCAACAACTTCCATTTTTTTTCTTTTTTTTTATCTGATCCGTTACATTACCTACCCCTAAAAAGAACTTTCGTCCTCGAAAGTCTCGAACTCCTGGATCAATTCGGGATATTTTTCCTTTATTTCCTCCTCTTGTTCTCACGTCACTTCCTCGATTTGGTGGATACGCCACAATACCTTGATGAAACCTATGTTTCTATTACGTAAGGCTTTCACTTCTCGGGCTAGGATTTTAATTGATTTCTCCTGATAACTTAAATTTTTCTCGATCTCGAGGGGTTTGTAGTCTATTACGTGCGTAGGGTTTGTAATATATTTTCTTAACATGGACACATGAAATACATCGTGTACGCTCGAGAGTGAAGGTGGTAAAGCTAGATTGTAAGTTATTGAACCTATTCTTTCTAGAATTTCGAACGGTCCAATAAATCGGGGGCTTAGCTTCCCCTTACGTGGGAATCTTAGAATGCCTTTCATAGGAGCTATTTTTAGGAACATTAGGTCCCCTTGTTCGAACTCTAAGTTCCTACGCCTAACGTCGGCGTAGCTCTTTTGCCTACTCTGTGCGATGCGCGTCCTTGCTCTAATTTGATGTACCGCCTCATTGGTGATGCGGACTAGCTCAGGTCCTACTAGTTCTCGTTCTCCTACTTCGTCCCAGCACAATGGGGATCTACACCATTTTCCATACAATGCTTCAAACGGTGTCATCCCGATGGTTGCTTGGAAACTGTTGTTGTACGAGAATTCCATTAAGTGTAGTTTAGTGTCCCAACTCCCTGTGAAATCCATAACACATGCCCGAAGCATGTCTTCCTGGATTTGGTTTAATCGTTCCATTTAACCGTCAGTTTGTGGGTGGAAAGCAATGCTAAAGTCGAGGCGGGTACCCAATGCTTTTTGGAGTCCACGCCAAAAAAGCCGACGTAAAATGAGGGTTCCAATCTGACAGAATAGACACCGGGACTCCATGCAACCTCACAATTTCTTTAACATACAGTTGAGCCCAGTTGTCTACTGTATATGTTGCCTTACCCGGTAGGAAGTGTGCTGACTTTGTCAAACAATCGACAACCACCCAAATTACCGTGTAGCCCTTTATTGTCTTGGGTAGGCCTACTATAAAATCCATAGCAACATTTTTCCATTTTCATTCCGGTATACTTAGAGGTTGTAGTAGCCCGGCGGTTTTCTGCCTAGGGGCTTTTACTTGTTGGCACACCAGACATTTACTCACGTATTCCGCGATATCCTTTTTCATACTTCGCCACCAGAAGTGTTGTTTCAAGTCTTGATACATCTTTGTTCCACCTGGATGTATCGAGAAGGGTGAGTTGTGTGTCTCGGTTAGGATTTTGTTCTTTATTTCGCTCACCGGTGGGGCACATAAACGTCCTTGACATAATAGTTCGTCAGCTGTTGACTTAGAAAAACCGTCCATTGGGCCTACTTTCAACTAGTCTAGGATTTTTTTTAGCCTTGGATCCTCATGTTGTGAGTCTATGATCCTCTGTCTGAGCGTGGGAGGCACTGTCAGTCGGGCTATTTGGGCTGCAACCTCCTTGGTTACTACCGCTATGTCAGCTCGTTCGAAATCAGTATGCACTCGTGGCTCCCTTGTGATGAGGGCCGACGAGTGTACTGCTTTTCGACTTAGTGCGTCAGCGATTACGTTTGCTTTTCCAAGGTGGTATTGGATATCTATGTCGTAATCTTTTACCAGCTCTAGCCATCTACGTTGTCTCATGTTCAATTCTTTTTATGTGAACAAGTATTTTAGGCTTTTATGGTCCGTATAAATTTGGGTTTTTTCACATACAGGTAGTGTCGCCAAATTTTTAACGCGAACACCGCCGCCGCCAACTCCAAATCATGTGTATGATAGTTTTTCTCATAATCCTTTAGTTGGTATGACGCATACTGATATGAACCAAGAGACATCATTCATACAATATACTTCAATGAAGATGTGAAGAAAATGTTGTCAAAATTATCAAAAGAGGTTGCAATTCATGTCACATTGAAGAGGAATGAAGTTTGATTGTTATAAATTTTGGGTGGGTTACAATTTAGAGTAATTTAGAGTTATTGTATTTTAAGACATTTTATTTACTTTAGGTTACATTTACATAATGGCTAATTATGGCCATTAAGTATGAATGTTACAACTTTTGGAATGCCTTTAATAGTTTCATTTTGAGGCTATATAAAGCCATGTATGTTGTATTTGTAAGGTAGACTTGGAAAATATAAAAAGAAGCATTTGTGCTTTTCTTTAGCCAATGGCTAAGTTTCTTTGCAATTCTATGTAGTTTAGGTTGCATGTAGAATCATTCAAGCTCGACATGATCAATCTTGCTTGTGGAGTGATTCGAATCTCAATCAAGTGTTCTTGCCTTGAGATATTTGATCAACAAGAATCATTCAAGCTAGACATGATCGATCTTGCTTGTGGAGTGATTCGAATCTCAAACAATGTTCTTGCCTTGAGATATTCGATCAACAAGGTAATCCGAATCTTATTCCCCTTGTATTGATTCCTTATCTTATCACATACGCAACAACCTTGCCATATTGCATCAGTACACAACCCAACCCCTTTTTGGATGCATTACTGTAAATCACGTATCCCACAGAGCTTTCTGGAACCGTGAGCACTGGGGCGGACACTAGTCTTTGTTTTAGTTCTTGGAAGCTGGCCTCACAGGTATCGTTCCAAACGAAAGGTACGCCTTTTTTTTGTCAATTGGGTAAGAGGCGAGGCTATTCTAGCAAAGTCTTGGAGAAATCTTCGATAGTAACCCGCCAAACCCAAGAAACTTCGTATCTCGGTGACCGTAGTTGGGCGTTTTCATTTCGTGACAACTTCTATCTTGGTGGGATCTACTAAAATTTCGTCTTTAGACACTACATGCCCTAAGAACGAAACATGTCATAGCCAAAATTCGCACTTGTATAATTTGGCATACAACTTGTTCTCCCTTAAGATAGTTAGGGCTTTGCGGAGGTGCTCTTGGTGTTCTAGGTCCGTTTTCGAGTATATTAGGATGTCGTCTATGAACACGATCACAATCGAGTCTAAGCACTCCTTAAATACTCGGTTCATTAATTCCATGAACACCGTTGGGGCGTTGGTGAGGCCAAAAGACATTACCACAAACTCATAGTGGCCATATTTGGTTCGAAAGGCTATTTTCGGTATATCTTCATTTTTAATCTTAATTTGATGGTATCCTGAACGAAGGTCTATTTTGGAAAACACTGTCGCCTCTCGAAGTTGGTCAAATAGGTCCTCGATGCAGGGTAATGAGTATTTTTTCTTTACCGTCCTCTTGTTTAATTCTCTATAATCAATGCATAGGTGCATAGAGCCATCTTTCTTTTTGACAAACAACACTGGCGCACCCCAAGGGGACACGCTAGGTCGAATGAAGCCTTTATCTAATAGGTCTTGCAGTTGTGATTTAAGTTCTTTTAGTTTTGCTGGTGCCATGTGGTATGGGGCTTTAAAGATGGGTCCCGTTCTTGGTTCCAGTTCTATTCCAAAGTCTACCTCTCGCGATGGAGGGATTCCCGGGAGGTCCTCCGGGAAGACATCTGTAAATTCGTTTACTATGGGTACCGTATCTATTGGTTTTTCCTTTCCTTTTGTGTTTACTACATAGGCTAGAAACGTCCACCCCCCTTGTTGTACCAGGCGTCTCGCTTTCATCATCGATATTATTTTTGGGGTGATACCTGTGAAGGTTCTTTTAAACTTAAAGGTAAGTTCGTTTGGAGGTGTGAACACCACCTCTTTCTTATGGCAGTCTATGCTAGCAAAGTTTTCGGCTAGCCAGTCCATTCCTAGTATGACGTCAAAATCCGTCATATCCACTACTTTTAAGTCTACGTGGATGGTTTGTCTGTTTTTTACTCTATTTTTGGTGACTAGGTCTACCCCTGCTGGGGTACCGACCGACAATACATGCATTAAAGGTTCTACTACGAACCCTACTTGTTTAACAAATGGTAAAGAAACAAACAATGTCAATGCAAAGTGACCTAGTATAGAAAGTGTACCTGTCACCACGGTGCCAGACGTTCCCGCCTCTTTACTGGTCGTTGCATATGCCCTGGTCTGTGGGCGGGTTTGTATGGTGGGTTCTCGAATGACCGGTCCTCTAAGGGGTTCCCTTGGATTTCTCGTGCCCCTTGCAGGGCAAGCTCTAGCCAGGTGACCTGCATGACCACAGACATAACACATACCTGAGCCTGCCAAACATCTACCTCCATGTTGTTTTCCACAGTCGCGGCATAGGGGTTTCTCTGGTATTAGGTATCGAGCTATTGGGGGTGGAGAAGGTGGCATGTTCTGATGTCGAGGTCTCTGGAGCGGTGGCTGGAATTCTGTGGGTCCGACCTTGACAGGGCATTTCTTTCCTGTGACAACCGTTGGCTCTGGGTTGTTCTCCTCCGGAGGTTCCTCTAGGGCCTTGGCTGTCCTCAGGGCCTCTTCGTAAGTTTCTGGGTTAAAAGCCTCCAACATGCGGCGGGTTTTTGGGTTCAACCCCAACACAAATTTCTCCGTCTGTTTCTTTTCAGTGTCTGCTAATGACGGTGCAAACCTTCTTAATCTCATGAATTCTTAATCATACTGATCCACCGTGCGATCACCTTGGGTCAAGTGGTTAAACTCTTGTTGTTTTTTTATACGGGTTTCCTTTGGATAGTAATACTTCAGGAAGGCTTCCTTAAAGGTTTCCCACATTGTAATCCCTTCTCCCGGGTTGATACTCTGTTTATTATCTGCCCACCACACTTCTGCGTCTTTTTGTAATGCATACGTCGCACACACCACCTTATGTTCATCGGGGCATCTCATTGATTCAAAGGTCGTTTCCATGTTTACGATCCACATCTGAGCTGTTGTGGGATCTTCCTTTGAACCGACAAATGGACGGGGGTTATACCGTTTGAAGTCTTTTAACCAACTCGCACCCCTATCCAGTTGCGGGTTGTTGGCCGACTCTATAGCTACCACATCCACCGGTTGCGTGGCCGTCACGTTGGCTGGTTGCGTGGCCATTGTCACGACTTGTTGCGTAGCTAACAACGTGGCTTGTTGTGTGGCCAGCATTGTTTGCATTGTCGTTTGGAGTGACTCCAACATTAATCTTGTGGCGGATCTAACCCGGCCTGTGGTGCCGCTTGAGGGGGCGGTGCGTATTCAGGAGGGGGTAAAGCTTGTGGGGGAGGTGCGTGTTCAGGAGGTGGGGGAAGTGCGTGTTCAGGAGGTGGTACAGCTTGTGGGGGGAGGTGCATATTCAGGAGGTAGTTCGAACGCATAGGGCCCAATAGTCGACCCTTCTTGGGAAGAGCTTCTTTCGACTTCTCTTCTTCCCCCTCTCCTAATGGGAGGTCGTCCTCTTCCTCTCCTACCTCTTCTATGCCCTTTCTGCGGCATGGTTCTAGAAACCAAGAAAATGATTCTATCTAAGTTTATGATTTACTTATAACATTCCTTACATTCTACAATATAATTCAGATAAAAGAAAAACATAAATGTCGTAACGTAAAGATATGCATTGACACAAGATCACATCACAACACAAAATCATACAGTATCATGACATGCAACATTTAAAGCCAACCACATTAAGTATAGCATAAAAATATCCGTCCTTCCTTCATCCTACGCAAGGTGTACCTGACAACGACGGAGCATCGGTAATTGGACCGTGGAACATGCCAAGCCTACTTCGTAGGCTAGTCTAAAAGCCTCGTGCTACTCATTGTGATGTCTCACATTGATTGGGGAGGAGAACAAACTACCAAATAAAAGGGTGTGGAAACCTTCCCCTAGCAGATGCGTTTTAAAGCCTTGAGGGGAAGCCCGAATGGGAAAGCCCAAAGAGGACAATATCTGTTGGCGGTGGGCCTGGGTCATTACAACTCAAGTCACGTGCTACCTAAATTTTTCAGGTAAAGACAAAGCTCCCATGCACGGTTGATGGCGGTCGCTGTGAAGACCATGGAAGTTGATATGAGTGCATTATATGGCCGCATATGTTTTAATTGGATTTTATTTTTATTGAGATATAATATTTAGAGTATATATTATTTATAGAATATATCTTAATATTCTTTATTTATGATTTGATTTACAGTATATTTTATTTTATTCTCAGTATTTAATTATTTTATATTTTCCTCATTTGTACGTGCTAGCTTGTATCATATTTAAATGATATCAATATCAATGAGAATACATACCTTCCCAATTCTATTTCTATTTCTATTTCTCATTCTTAACATGGTATCAAAGCACATATCTTCGTATTCTTAAATGTCAAAATTTTCTCCATGGCGGAATCTGCCAAATCCAGCTTCAAAATTTCGGATGTTGATTTAACACATCTTTATTATATTCATCACTCTAATCAGCCAGGATATTTAATTGTTCCAATCAAATTAAATGGAACAAATTATCAATCCTGGAGTAAATTAGTTATGCATGCTCTTATTGCCAAAAAGAAAATTGGCTTCATTGATGGCACAATTGAAGAACCGTCTCAAGATGCAAATTCAATCGAATTTGAACTATGGAATCAGTGCAACGGTATGATAATATCTTGGTTAACTCATTCAGTTGAAGCAGATATCGCTGAGGGTATTATTCACGCCAAGACAGCTCATCAAGTGTGGGTTGATCTTCACAATCAATTCTCACAAAAGAATGCTCCACCAATTTTTTAGATACAAAGTTCTATAGCAATGATGTCATAGGGAACCATGACACTGTTAGTATATTTCACCAAGCTCAAAGCACTCTGGGATGAATTGGAAGCATACTGCACACCATTTACCTGTAATCAATGTCAAATACATGTTGATCAACGCGAAGAAGACAAGTTGATGCAACTACTCATGTGACTCAATGAGTCTTATAAAACAGTGAGATTTCACATATTGATGATGACTCCATTACCTAATGTGGGCAAGCCTATTCATTACTTGTACAAGAAGAGATGTAGCGTCAGGTAACTTCTGAACCTACTAAGAATTTCTCGATTGCATTAGCAGTGCAGAAGAAAACAACATATTCAAAATTCGCCAAGGATAAATCATGTGAACACTACAAGAAAAGTGGTCATACAATTGATGAGTGTCGATTCCTTAAGTTTCACAGTAAATTTTGTGATAGAAGGGGGGACATACAAAAGATCGATGTCAATAGAAAAATAATTCTAGAAGGGCAGTACAAATCAATCAACGCAACAATCGAGGATATCGATCATCTGCAAATATGGCCGATGTTTCTCAGTTGAATACAGAAGAACATTCACCTAATTCCATCCCAAATTTTTCTTCTGAGCAATTACAACAGATTGTACAAGCCTTATCTACACTCAATCATCGTCCTTTTGGTAATTCTGATAATAACATCAATGTTGCAGGTTTGTTTCCAGTATCTGCATTATCTATTAACTCTACGAGTTCTAATCCATGGATTCTCGATAGTGGAGCTACAGATCATATAGTATCCAAAGCTTCTGTTATGACTGAACCAAAGGCTACCACCATATCTACAATAAATTTGCCTAATGGAGGGACAATACGTGTCACATACCGGCAATGTTTCTTTTAATCTTGACCTTAAATTAAACAATGTTTTATGTGTGCCTTCATTCAATTTAAACCTAATGTCCATCAGCATACTTACCAATGACTTGAAATGTTATGTGACCTTTTGTCCTGATTCTTGTGTTATGCAGGGCTTGGCTACGGGGAAGATGATTGACTCGGGTAAACAATTCGGAGGTCTCTATCATATTTCTTCATCTCCAATCAAGTCTTTAGCAAATCAAGTATCTCAGTCATCTGATTTGTGGCATTTATGCCTAGGTCATCCTTCTCCTTCTCGTTTTAAATTTCTAGCTGATCAATTGCATCTTATTAATGCTACTCTTTCTCATAATTGTAGTATTTGCCCCTTAGCAAAACAAACTAGGTTGTCTTTCCCAAAAAGTTCAATAACAACTCATTCTGCCTTTGATTTGTTACATTGTGATGTTTGGGGACCACATAAAATTCCAACCCATTCTGGTTTGCGTTTTTTTTCTCATTGTTGTTGATGATTCCACTCGATATACTTGGGTTTTTCTAGTACACCATTTGTTAGTAAACTTTGTTAAATTCGTTCAAATACATTGGGAGGCAGCTCTTTGAGTTTTGAGATACATCAAAGGTACTCCTGGTCAAGGACTTCTACCACCATTTGAAAATAATNAACTTCCAGACGATTAATTTCTAGGTTCTGCATTTTCCTTGGAAATTCAATTATTTCTTGGAAGTCTAAAAAACAAACCAATGTTTCCAGATCATCAGCAGAAGCCGAGTATCGAGCTATGGAAAATACTTATTTAGAGTTAACTTGGTTAAGATACATTCTCCAAGACTTGAAAGTTCCACTGTTTGAACCAACATTATTGTACTGTGATAATCAAACAGCATTACACATAGCAGCCAATCCAGTTTTTCATGAACGTACGAAACACATTGAAATAGATTGTCATATAGTTCAAGAAAAATTACAAGCTGGAATCATCAAACCGTGTTATGTTTCGACTAAAATCCAATTGGCAGATATTTTCACTAAAGCTTTGGGAATACATCAATTTGATTTTTTGAAAGACAAGTTGGGTGTGATTGACAAACACTCTCCAACTTGAGGGGGGAGTATTGAGATGTAATATTTAGAGTATATATTATTTATAGAATATATATTAGATATTATATCTTAATATTCTTTATTTATGATTTGATTTACGGTATATTTTATTTTATTCTCAGTATTTAATTATTTTATATTATCCTATTTAAAGGATATCAATATTAATGAAAGTACATACTTTCTCAATTCTATTTCAATTTCTCATTCTCAACAATTTTAAACTCGAAAATTCATAAAAATATTTTAAATTCAAAGCCATGAACCCGCATAATCAATTCAAAACTTGAATTTCGACTTAAAGTAAATATAAATCCGGTTTCAAAACTAAAAACTAAAAACTAAAAACTGTCATCATTCTTTTAAAACTAAACGTTAATAATTAAATTAAGACGCCACTATAAATATTAATGAAATTATTTGAATAACACAAATTTAAAAGAAAAAACCAAAGAAAGTACACACTCGACCAAGATTCTCCTTCTGGCCGTTCCCGTCCAGTACGCCGCTGCCTCATTCCTAACGATATTCTCTCAAACTCCATCTCACCATCTATGCCTTTCTTCACAACAATTCAAATTAGGGCTTAAAGAATATTGTGGATCTTTGAATTGCATTCGAATTTTTCCTGGAATTTTATGCTCTCGTTCTTCGGTATTACGTACCTTTTATAATGCAAGTACCAATTTATGTAATGTGAAGATGATAAGTTTCTCGAGTGTTGACACTTTGCTGTTATGCTTATAGGTCTTACTATTGGTTATTCTTGGCTTCAGATGACATACTAGATGACATACTAGCAGCTTTTCCTCTCTTCTTCTCCATTTTCATTTTACAGTGATGCTTCTCATTTTCATATTTTCATAACCTAATTAGAGACGTTAACCCATGCATGCTTAATTATAAGCACGAAAATTCATAAAAACATTTTAAATTCAAACCCATGGACCCACATAATCAATTCAAAACTTGAAGTTCGACTTANAAAAAAAAAAAAAAAAAAAAAAAAAAAAAAAAAAAAAAAAAAAAAAAAAAAAAAAAAAAAAAAAAAAAAAAGACAAAAAACGTCAACGACCCTATTATGAACCATACTATCTTCCCTAGTCTCCTCAGTGTTCACTATCGACCGTGCATGAGAGCTTTACCTTTACCTGAAAAGTAGGGTAGCACGTGGCTTGGGTATTTTATGAAATACTCATCAAGTCATCCCACTGTTGGGTCTAGACATACAATACACATGCAAATCACGTGCAACACACATGCAATGTAACGACTCGAAATTTTCTACTTAATTTAAGGTCACTACTGTTGTAACGACCCGGGAAAGAAAGAAAAAAAATATATGTATATATAATAATAAATAAATAAATAAAGGAAAACGAG